>NC_041387.1:681983462-681984467 GCF_002162155.2 Triticum dicoccoides | reverse complement strand
TTGCTACCCCCATGGCCCCCGTCCCGCCTTACCCTGTAGCGTTTGACCACGGGATCTAGCCCTTTGACTTTGCACGGACGGGTTTTGACTAGTGGAACTATCCACCCGGTCGTGTTAGGTCAGCCCATACGAACACTTTAGAGCAACATCCGGGACAAACCCACAGTAAGATCCCCTCCGTGTAGACCCGGCGCGTCCGTTTCCCCCCTCTAGGTGCCGGCGGCGGCGCCGTCCGTGTGAGGGGGCACACCCCGGAGACGAGTACCGCCTCTTCGGACATGCCAGCACACTGTATGGCATGTATGAGGTCCCGGTGCGATGCTCCAGTGGCATTGCTACCCCCTACGTCCCCCGTACCGCCTAACCCCCCAGGGTCCCGGTGTCACGGTCGTCGCAACGGGTACCGGGTCCCAAACAGACGGTAAACTAAAAATCTAAAAATGTAATAATTGAATTGATTAAAAACTCCGGTATTCATCATTGAAAACGTACTATCACTCTGAAACCTGTAGTGCCCGGGCACCGGGTCGGCTGCCCCGACACTGAAAGTTTCAGAGTAATTGTCCGTTTTCTTCATATAAGTCTAATGAATACCGAAGCTTGGAACGTATGGATTAGTGAACTATTTAAACAGGTCAAATTGCTTTCCCCTTGGCGAGGTGGGACTATTTTAAAAAAAATTGTGGTTTGCATATATGCCGACGGCCTAGCCGTCGGCATAGGCCTCCCATCTATCCCGACGGCCGGACCGTCGGCATATGTGCACGTTATCCACTCCACCGGGCTGCTGACATGTGGGCCCAGGCCTATGCCGACGGCCATGCCGTCGGCATAGGGCCAACCTTATCCCCTCGGTCACCCTCCCCCTCCACTCATTTCTCTCCCTCACCGCACCCGACCCCGACCCCTACCGCCGCCGCCCACCTCCTCCGCCGCCCACCCTGAGCACGCCGCCGCCCGCGCCGCCCCGCCCCGAGAATGCCGGCGCCAGCGCCTCCCCGCTCT
>NC_041387.1:681969177-681982684 GCF_002162155.2 Triticum dicoccoides | reverse complement strand
CGGCCTCCCCGCCCCGACTCCGCGCCTCCCCGCCCCAACTCCGGCCGGCCCTCTCGAAGGTGAAAAATTTATGTATTTTTAGTGTTTTTTTAGTAATTTTGTAGCTAGTTAGATAGGTATTTAGATAGATATTTAGATAGTTAGATACATAGTTAGATAGATAGTTATATAGATAGTTAGATAGGTAGATAGTTAGATAGATAGTGAGATAGTTAGTAGGTAGATAGTTAGATAGTTAGATTGATAGTGAGATAGGTAGTAAAAAATTTGGTTAGATGAGATGCTATATGTTGCATATCTTGCAAAAAAATTTGGTTCGATGATTATGACGAATAGGAGATAATGATGATGATGAATATGTGATGACGATGATGAATATATTGTTAATGTTTTTAGTTTTTGTGCCTACATGATGCAAAAATAAATGAATGCATGTTTAAATGCTTTAAATATGCTCTATGAGTTGTGATGTTCTAAATTTTTTTGTCCCGATGGAATTTGCAGGCTTTGTGGTATTGCATTTCATCAAAGTGACCGTCGTCCGACGCGTTGTTCCCTGAGCATCCCTCTGTTGTTCGACTCCTTCCCCTACAGCCGAGGGTGAGCTACAAGTCCATCTCCTCCATTTTTTGATGTCACTAGATTTCATTCTCAAGTCAACTGGCGTAACCTAGGCATCTCCCGTCCAAAAGGGTTGCATCGATAAATATGCATTCAATTGCATATTTATCACCGTAGCTCTTTCGGATTGTCCAGCATTTTCCACGGACAGCCCGATGATGTGTAGATTGGGTATGTTCTCCATGTTCTACCCCGTTCTGAGACAGGATTTCAGCGGCGCCTCCCCATTGTTCTCCGGAGCACATTCTCTCGGCTATTTGCCGAGACGTGTATCTGGAGAACAGCGGGGAGGTGCTGCCGAAATTTTGTCTCGAAACGGGGTAGAATGGAGAACGTAATCAATCTACACATCCTCGGGTGGGATTAGGACCCATCATTACCTATTAGAGATGTAGGTGGATTCAACGCGGTAGAAACTGAAAATTTGATGTGATTAATTTAAGTGAATCCTTAATTATGTTGTGTGGCCTGCAAAATAGCAGAGGATGGCAGATAATCAGTGGATGTACAGTGGTTTTATCCGTCGAAATCTAGTAACATCAGAGTGGATCGCGAAAACCGATGTGTATTTGAAGGAGATATTTCGTCGTCCAATGAGAATTATCCCACCATGCCCCTGTGCGAGATGTGCCAGACGTCACCGTAGAAATCAGAAGGACATGAGTGAGCACCTTCGCACACACGGATATATGCCAAACTTTGACATGCCGCCGATAAACATAGCCGAGCAGGACCGTGGTAGAGAGGAGGTGATGCGACAACTTTGACATGCCGAATGAAGACGATTACTACAACATTAACCCCATGACATACGAGGGAGTGTTCTATCAAGAGCAACCTGATGATGATGATGTGGTTAGAAACAATGACGCTAGACCATTGGGTGATGATGATGTGGATCCAAACGACGACGATGCACGGAATGATGGTGAGACCATTGTCAATGAAAATGACATACTTATGCTAGAAAAGTTAAACGAAGACGCTGACGATGAGAAAGAGCCTCCACCTCCGTCAGACAACAAAGATGATATGATTGATAGTGATGATGAGACGGACCGAGAAAGAGGTTACAACAGTGATGATTCATATGGTTTCTAGCAGATGTACGTTTCAAGTCTTTTTTATATAGTTTAGGAATATGCCTTTTTATGCATTTTTATTAATGTGTTTATTATCATGCCTTTTCCTTCATTTTATTAATTTACTAATTGCTTATTCTCTTTTCAATGCAGGTTCGTGGAACATGGGCAAGGGGAAGGCCAACGGCGTGGGTTTCCTACGCAAGGTCGCCGGCCTACCTAGTCGGAGTGGTCGAGCATGTAATCCTCCCCCCGGCTACTTGACGATGACTCCTCATAGGGAGGTCGAGGGAGAGGTGCCCCTAGAGGAGGAGGGGGCGGGGGGAGAGCCTCTAGAGGGCGAGGTGGTGGGGAGAGAGCCACTACGGGGGGTCGCAGCCAGAAATAGCGCACCCTCACCGACTTAGGGGTGTTGCCTTCGAGGCCCTCCTCTAGTGAGGTACCGTCCTCTAGTGAGGTACCGTACCCTTCTCTGGCGAGGAGGAGGAGGAGGACGAGGCAGGCGAGGAGGAGGAGGAGGTTCGGGATGGGGCCGAGGAGGAGGTGGAGGAGGAGGACGAGGAGGAGGAGGATGAGGAGGAGGTTGGGGAGGGGGAGGCAGTCGAGGAGGAGGATGGTGGCGGGGATGATGGTGGTGGCGGGGATGATGGTGGTGGCGGGGAGGGGGTTGACAACAAGGGATGGCTGCGTGGTAACACAAAGCTACCAAAGCAGGTTCCTGCTACTGAGGAGCAGAAGTGGCTCATTGAGCCCACGGGGAAAGAGTAAGTGCCACTTTATAATAATTTCATTATTTTGCTTGTCACATGCTCATTCCGGTTGTTATTTATTTTGCTTGTCACATGCTAATAGTTCATTCTTTTGCAGCAACTGGATGTATTTTAAAGGGGTCCGTATTCCCAATGGCCTCATCACCATCTTGCTGAAGTTACACTGGCCGAGGTTGTACTGTCCGGATCCAGTCAGGCACCCGGACCATCGGGTCTTGGCCACAAGCTGGGAGCACTGAGAAGCGGCCCTCCACGCGGACCATGGGACCCATGCCAAGGCCGTGATCACCACTTTCTGGGTGAGTTCTCTTCAGAAGCACAAGTCCATTCTAGTTTCATGAATGATTTAACTCATGTCTTCTTCCATTCTTGTTTCATGCATGATTGTAGAAATTCTATCGAGTTCTTCCGGAGCACAGGGCCAGAGCGGACCAGATCGTGCTGCGCCAATGCAAGAAGAAGGCCCGCCAGATGCAGTACGAGGTGCGTTATGTGGCCATCTCGACATACCATCACGACTATCTTGGTGTGAAGATGACCAAGGACGACGCGCGGAGGATGGGCATTACCTTGGATAAGGACGAGTTCTTGAAGGTAACTATGCCATTATGCTTTCATTATGCCATTATGCTTTCATTATGCCATTATGCTTCGAGGGAAGGAGGGAGTACATGCTCAGGGGAACCGAAACCACTATCTCCACAAGGAAGTTAATGTATGTCTAACCCCATTAAACATTCTTCTTCTTCTTCTATTTACCATCACTTTCTTATGTATGACTAACCTCTGTTTGGTGGTGTAGGAGGAGAAACTGAAGCGGCCGCTCTCAGACATGCAGGCGTGGGAGATCGCCCATACGCGGAAGGACTCCAAGCCTGGCGAGCCCAAGTACTACGGCAAGAAGACCGCAGGGAGGAAGAAGGCCTACTCTGAAGCATATCTGAAGTTACATCCTGACACACCTGGCCCCATTGCGGCGGCTCTGGACGACAGGGCGGTGGTGAGCATGGGGCCCAAGGAGCACGGTCGGGAGGCGGTTCTCGATGCTGTGATCACTCCTACTATCTCCTACACACAGCTTCGTCGGATTGACCCGAGCCTGAGCCAGCGCACGAGCCAGCCAGTGACCAGCGCACAGTCCCTCTTTCAGGAGCAACAATCTGTAAGTATTTTCCCTCTTATGTTCATTGCTCATTTCATTTTCCGCATTTAGTAGTTTTATGAGTTCCATCATGTCATACCGTAGGCCTACCTAGAGTACACACGCCAGGAGACCATGGCGTGGCATGAGAGGCTTTATGAACACCAAGTGGAGAGGGATCGCCAGATGAATCAGGCTTTTCAGGATATGGCGGCCGGCAAGAGTTTTCAGTTGCCGCCAGCACAATGTCCTCCAGCATAACCAGTGCTGCTGACCTTTGAGGAGTTTGTGGCACAGAACGCTGGCCCCTCGCCGGTTAGTTCATCCCCAATCTATTCACCCAAAGCATGTCATGCCTTTCAACACAGTCATATATCCCGTTAATATGTCTTTTCAACATCCAGGGAACAGGTGGATCTACCGTTGGCGGTGGTCTTTGCAGCACTCCGGAGACACGGAGCCCGACCACTCTGATCCACAAAGGCGGAGGTGGAGGTGGAGGCGGTCTTGGCGGTAGCGTTGCCGCTAGCAGTGACGACCTGGCTTCGGCGGTCTTGGCGGTGACGACCTTTGCGGTGCTCGACGTCCTGGCGCTTAAGCCTTGTGTGTGGTGATGATGCTTGAGATGACTTGTGTGTGGTGAGGATCATTTAGATGACTTGTGTGCTTTTCTATATGCTTATGCTTATGTTGGTTGTGATGATGATCATTTAGAGACTTGATTGTGATCATGCTTATGCAATTATTGTTGTGATGATGCTTATGCTTACATTCGTTGATATGTGCTGATATGTGCTGTTATTTGAATTGACCTGATTTGAAAACAAACAGAAAAAAGAAAAAAAATCAAAAGCAAACTATGCCGACGGCTATGCCGTCGGCATAGGGCTGGCGTGAGCTCCCAGTAGCTGACACGTGGAACCTATGCCGACGGCCCAGCTGTCGGCGTAGTTTTTAAGCTAAGCCGACGGCTAGGCCGTCGGCATATGTTCCACGTGTCAGCTGCTGGGAGCTCTATATGAAGGAGTATGCCGACGGCTAGGCCGTCGGCATAGTTTGAAACTAGGCCGACGGCCTAGCCGTCGGCATAGGGGTGCCACGTGGCGACCTGACGTTGGCAAACTTGACGGCGGCCGCCGTTAGGCGTGATCGTTGCCGACGGCCGGGGCCGTCGGCATAGATGTACGGCCCCCATCGGCGTAGCATCTATGCCGACGGCCCTATGCCGACGGGGGCCGTACATTTATGTCGACGGCGTAGCATCTGTGCCGACGTATATGTTGCCGACGGCCCTATGCCGACGGGGGCCGTCGGCATAGGTATATCCCGATGAGAATAGGGGATATGCCGACGGCCCTAGCCGTCGGCATAGGGGGCGATTTCGGTAGTGGAGGAGTAATGTTAAAAGCTATGTGAACTGACCGCCACATAAGTTTTGCCAGAGGACAATCAAGAAAGAGGTGTTTGATTGATTCATGTTGGTCGCAAAAGCTACATCTTGTAGATCCTGTCCAATTGCGTTTTGCCAAATTATCCTTAGTTAAATAACTTGTTTATGCACGAACCACATAAACACTTTGATTTTCAAAGGTACTTTAACTTTCGAAACATGTTTCGTTCGAGGAATCGCGCTCAAGTTGATAACATCCAACTACATGGATTTAACCGAAAGCTCTCCATTCTTAGTTAGTTTCCAGCACAACTGATCGGGCTGTTGAGACTACTGAACATCCATCAATCTTCTCACAAGATTGAGCCAGGTATTACTTGTTACGCCGAGACAACGATAACGTACTTCAAAAGGGATTCGACAACTCGGAAATCTACACATAGGTCGAGATCTAGAGGTGAACCGTGAACAGCTCAGGATCTAGTCAGCTGTATTGGGGGTTTGATGAGGTCTCGGCAACCTGATGGAATTTCGGTGCCCCGGCTGCTTGTGCCAGACATGCAATGGCATTGAATTTGAGTGGCCAGAGAAACCTAAACTGGAATTTCAATGCCCACTTTTTCATTTGATTTGCCAGTGTAAAATTAAGAAAAACATTGAGATGATAACTCAGACAATGCAATATAGCCAATGACAAAAACAAAACAGCCTATGTCGGGAGACGAGCGGAATTAGTTACGAATTGATGGTCACTGGCTGACAAATATAGGAATTAATATCATGCCTTGGTCCTTGAGTTTTGGCTAACGAGACCTTTAAAACACGGACGGAGGTAGTGGTACAGAAGTGACTGTGACTAGGTAACGAAGGTTGGGAACCTATCCGGATCAGTCACCCCAGTGCCGGCAGCTTGGATGTCGGCGAGGTCCAGTGGGTCTAGGATCTGCTCCCCGTGGCGGCTGCCAAGAATGCCTGCATGAGATAGCAGAGCCCATAGGTGTGTTATTAGCTCCCCGCTCCCTGCGAGATGCCTCCTGTGCTTCACTGCGGCGGTGTTGGCAGCCAAGTGGAGGAGGAATCCCGTCCAGAACTTGGCCAAGTCTACCCAGAGCCCTACCTTGTCGTTGTCGTACTTCTCCATCAGCTGCTTCCCAAGTCTCGTCCCCATCATGATTATGGTGTCTTGATCTTCATGGTCATCCTCGAACCCATTCTCAGGATCATCCTCATTGACTAGAGCGTCGGCAGTGTAATGCTCTCCCTCCTCCTCTTGCCCAGCCACTTGCTCAATGATCAGGGAGTCGTCTCCCATGGTGTCGGGTTGCTCAGCTGGCGCATCTTCCTTGTGACCTTTATTTTCTTCTGAATCTTTTGCTTTCTTCATGAGAATCTCATGCATATCAAACAAGGACATGAACATGCCGAGTTCGGATGTTGCTTGGTTGGTTTCACTGCAAACCTCGCTAACGACGCTATTGTTAACGAGGCTATTGTCAGGCACTAGGCTCTTGTTCTGTAGCAGGTACCCACAGTAGTTGGATAAGGTGGATGCAGTCATGTAATGCTCCCACACACCTTCGGGAGCTCTTGATTTTTTGACAAACGGCCTTGGTTTCAACCACAAAGTCTTGAGCTCCTTGGCAACGTCAAGGGAGATATTGATCTCACAAAGGCTGGTGGCGATGTGCCAGACCAGTATCCAGTGGGTGTCAGCCTCAAGATCGATGGCCCATTTCAGCTGCTGCAGAAAGTCTACTCCTTTTGACCCGAAGGCCTTGGAAAAATAGGCCCCCGTCCTTCCTGGGATCTGATTTAGACCCTTAATTGTTTCAGGTATTGGGTCTAGAGAAGTTAAACCCTTAAACGACTCAATTATCACCTTCTTTATCTCTGTCTCCAAGTCGATCCTTGTAGTTACAAGAAGCAGCTTGCGCTTGTATGTGTACTCCTGTTGACGAGATGAAATCAGAAGGTTGTACTGTCCGATCTTGTGCTTCCACTTGCCTTTCCTTATCAATATGAACATGCATCTCATGGCCTTTACGACTAGCCAACAACGTCCAAATCTTTTATACGTGATGTGAATGGAGATCATCCAGACCATAGCCCAGTGTGAGAACATATACATAATGATTTCCGAAACCTCTTTGGCAATTATAAAACCGACGATGATGTAGGTGATGAACACTCCGCGGGTGATTCTATTTCCGTTGAGGTCTGCTTGGCCAATCCTCTGAGGTATCTGACGAACAGGATATACGATATACCCGGTAGCCGCAACCAAGATGAGAGAGAGCAGCAGGCTATAGAGTTGAAATCCAGTTGAGAACACCTGCGCACGCTTACTGTGGAACAGGTCGTGGAGGAAGGACAGCTCGACCCTGGTGATGCGGAACACCCTCTCGTAGTCGTCATCGTCCATGTACTTCAAGATGCCCTCGAAAACGAGCTTATTTGTCTTGTCTTGCTGGGCCTCATGTATTGGCAGGTCGTGGAACCGACGCCGTAGCAGCTTGTACAGGGCATAAGACAGGCATACGTCCTTGAGCTGGTCGTCAGGGTCAGCGTTTGTACCCAGCAACCCGCTTTCGTGAAAACCCCATATCCTCTCCACTGTGATGAGCCTCGTGTGCTCCACATCCAGCGTCAGCCTGCACTTGTCAGGTCCAAGCTTCATCTCCTGCTGATCTTCCCCGCACACCAAGTATTTGTACCCGCTCATGCTGTGGGCATCGGTGGCCGCAGCGTCAGAGAGTGTGTGCTCGTACCACATGTAGTCGCAAACCAGCCTCACATTCGTCTCGTTGCAGGTCACCGACTTGGTGGAGAAGAGGAAATATGCGAGGATGCGGGCTGCATTCGCTGACCAGATGAACCAGAGGGGGATCTGTAGGAGGAACACAGTCTGGACGCGGAGGAGGTTGGCTGCCCAGAAGGAGGTCATCAGGTCCAGCAGTGGGATCCGCTTGGACCTGCCATACGGACGGCCAACCTTCACACTGTATTGAAGAGTGACCATGAGCACCGCCCACACCTGGAAGTAGTCGTTCACCGTTGCTGCTGAGAGCTGCATGAGCCCCAGGGTGTAGACCACCATGTTGTAGTTTAGAAGCTCCATGGTTACAACTGCGCAGTATGTGGACCTTTTTGAGTAGCTTGGCCCGGAGAAATCGATAAGGAATCTGACAAACAATAGCATCGTCGTCATCACCACCCACAGCTCTACGCTGGCCATTTTGGTGGCATTGTCATGCTTAAATAGCCGTTTTATGCTAAAGAAGATTGTTTTTGCAATTGTCACTTCATGTGACGACGGCATCTTAGCTCTTGCGTTGTGACTTCAGCGCAGCTTCGAGTGCTGAGGACTGATCGACGGATAATTTCAGGGATCCAGCCAAGCTCAACACTCCGGTATGGATTGCCTCCGAAAATAAACGGATCCCAGCTGGTGATTGAAGTGTTCTGCATGCAACAAAATCTGCAAGTTAACATCTATTCCCTCCGTCCGGAAATACTTGTCATCAAAATGAATAAAAGGAGATGTATCTAGATGTATTTTAGTTCTAGATATATCCCTTTTGTCCATTTTGATGAAAGAAGAAGGACGCTAATATAGTACACCCGTTTGCGCGCGCTAGCTCCATTGCACAAACACAAAATGCATTTATGCATGTATGGATAATGGATATACAGACATTCATTCAGATGACATCAACACTTTAAATACTACTCGATCCGTTCCATAATTATGGTCGTGAAATAAAACCACGACAAGAATTATGAAACGGGAAGAGTACTTTTGAGATTTCAAAAGAATTCAACGTTCAAACCGTTAAACTGATATGCAATCCATCTTCACAGCCAACTCTGTCTCCATGTGAGCTTTGATATTAGATCCCATATGTTAAATAAAGTTGCCACCTATAGTTTATAAAGTGTCACTATATTGGTACCAAAGCTGCCACATGCATGGTAACTTTATTCCCAATATGGCGGCAACTTAATCTATAACTAGATAGATCGTTATGCCACGCAAGCCATCTATCTTTATTACACTTGTTCTTAGTGAAAAGAAGTTGTTGATATGCATTGCATAATGGACTGTAAGTCATGTGTATAGTTGTTTCATACTAACTCCTGGGACTTCCCTAGACGCTTTGCCCACTGGACTGGTACTCCCTTTGTTTTAAATGGAACATATTTTATTTAAACAGTGAAAAGAAAACAGAGAGACGGACCAAATGGAGCGTGTTTTGTAGGTCGAAAGACCAAGGTGGACTTGGCATTCACGACCTGCAGGTCAAGAATAATGCCTTCCTTAGTAATGGTTATTGAAACTAGTTAGTGAGATGGTCTCTGGCAAACCTTGTCGCGCAATAAGTATGCAGGTCAAAAAGTTGTGTCCCAAATCTATTGCAAACCTTTTGACTTGAATTTTTGGGATGGTCTACTAGCAGCAAAGAAACATCTTATCCGCTTTGAATCCTTCATGATAAAAGACGGATCGACTAGTCAATGGCAGCCTCCGAGAACAATATCTAGCTTTTTATCGCGTTGTTTGCAATAAGAATGAAACTTTTGCACAGGTGCTCGGTTCATTCCCGCAAGATATTTCTTTCAGGCAGGATTTGATTGTCCTCGTCTTATGTCATGGCAAAATCTGCTGTCCCGGCTGGAACTGATTAACCTGACACAATGATTGGACATGTTTCACCGCAACCTCACTACATCTAGGTCCATCACAGTATACTCTATGTAGAGTGTGTTCACGCATTTAGAGATCCCAGTGGATGATAACAAGATAAAATGGATGTCGAAGATTCCACTAAAATTTTAAATCCTTTTGTGGTATCTTCAAAGTTGTGCTAACCAAAGACATGTTGCCCATCGCTATTGGCAACGAAGCAAGAAGTGTAGCTTGTGTACTCATGACGAGAGAATCAAACACCTCATTTTTCAATGCAACTTTGCAAGTTCTAAATGATCAGTCATCCAAATAGTGTCCAATTTGTATCCATCCACAAGTATTTCCAATATATTTGGTCATTGGTTGTGAGGTATTCCAAATAGGTTCCGAACTCTAATAACGGTGGGAGTGAATTAGTTACTTATTATGTGTACTTTGGCTATGTAGAAATGATTTGGGTTTTGAGGGGGGAAATACCTCCCCTTGTACGCACTTGCTTCGTACGTGGTCTACGCACACCGAACGGAGTACCAACCGCTGTTCAAGGTGATGTGTATGTGGTTGGAGCGGATGGTCATGGAGGTTTTAACCCAACATGGGTGGCAGCATAACCTCTGGACCGGTCCACCACCTCCGTCAATGGAGGCAACGTGTCGGTCCTATATGACTGTATTGCTGCCGATATGTTGCCTTTTTTCATATGTCAGTTTATTAGTGTTTGGCAATGTGAATCTTAGTTATGCAGAGGCCATATGTTGCTCATAATGCTTTCTATCCACTTCATGCTATATTTTGAGTTAATAAAAAATACCAATTTCACATAGACCAATATATGAGTTGTTTACTTCACATAGACCAAGGGAAATGCTACCATGATGATGATATTATTGTGCGGTCGAGCAATGGTTGTGGTTTTGTGATTATTATCACAATGTTCTAACAGAAAATAATTTTAGTCTAAGCATGAGTTTTGGCATTCAAATTACACATTCGAAATTTTGAAGGAGGGAGCAATAAAAAAGTAATGTAAAAGAAAGTAGACAACTAAGAGCATCTCTAGCCCTTCTTGAAAAACTTAACTCCCTATATATACCATCTCCCTAAACATAATTCCTCAAAAATTAAGAAGTTAAATTAGTGTGCACCTTTTCCTTTCCCTAAACTTATCTCCCATATTTTTTTCTTTGTTGATTCTCCCATCTTTTTTCACACATAACCCCAGTTTGACTACATCTGCACGACATATTGATTCACACCTTGATATTTTCGAAGAACACATTTCAAATTCATTGTGTGTAAATTTAAGAATGCAAATTCAAAAACATAGGATCCAAATGAAGTAAATAATCCAAATAGGATGAATCAGTGGCAGAGCTATGTGTGCTTCTGGGGGTGCTGTGGCCCCCCAGCCTAAGCAAAAAGTATGAAGGAATTAGGTTTAGATGAGTATAAATTTAGTATTTGGCCCCCTCAGGTCTGCCAGTTTTACCATTTGCCCCCCTAGACTTTCTTCCTAGCTCCGCCAGTGGGATGAATCATGTTTAACTATGAAGTTACTACAAGTGGTCTACAAGAACACATAGGATTTTATCATGGGCTTGCTGATTCTCGATCTTCCTATGCACTTGGAGGAATATACAGACTGAACATCACTATGTTGGACTTCGAGCGTGCTTCTCTTTGAACTTCAAGCATGCTTCTCTTTGAACTTCACTATGTTTTACGTCCAATTTTTTTGCCCTAACACCTCATCTCTTCGGCGAACTGAGCGATAGAAGCATGTGGGAAAGTTGTTGAAAATATACAACTTTTTCATTTTCAATATTTTTTCAAATTCGCAAAGTTTTAATACATTTTTAATATGATAAAACTCATTTCGAATGGTATAAACTAAATAATTGAACTTTTTATCAGAATAGGACATATCATTTCCTTTTGGAAAACTTATGACTAGAAACAACTGTCCGTGTAGACTTTATTATTTTCAAATTCATCATGGTTTATGAATAGTCTTAAAAACTCCAAAACAACATTGAGTTTGGAGCTTTTAACATGTAAATCCGATTTTTCATAGATATCAAACTACTCTGTTTTATTAATGGGGACTTCTTGATTTATTTTTTGAAAGAGGAAAATCTAATTTCCCTTAAAAACATTAAACTTCTCTGCTACTTCAATTTGAACTTCTATGTTTTATATTTAGAAATATATCATTTTAATATCAAAATGCTCTTTTATTTTAATGCTAATTTATATGTTTTCTTTTTTAGAAACGGCAAAAGCGGTTCTTATGTAAACATTGAACTACTCGGTTATGTTAATTTAAACTTTTTGGTTTATATCTTACAGAAACAGAAAAATATGAATTTTTATATAAAAATAAAATTGCTCTGTTATTTTAATTTACACCTCTTCGTTTAATTTATAGAAAGAGGAAAATTATTTTTTAATAAACTTGAACTTCTCTGTTCTTTTAAAAAATTCCTGGATTTATTTTTAGAAACAGGAAAAACACAGTTTTTTTGTAAATGTAAAGTGCTATATTATTTTAATTTAAACTTCAATATTTTTTATTTAGAAAGAAAAATCCATTATTTCAAAAAATCGGTCCATTTTGTTTATTTTCTACAATTTAAAAATATTTTTTTATTTTAGAAATGAAAAATCAATTTTTTCTATAAACAATGGAACTGCTCTTTTTTTATATAGTTTCTTTGTTAAATGTTCAGAAAGGGAGAAATCCGATTCTTTATAAACATCAAATTTCTCTATTATTTTAATTTGAACCTTTTGCCTTTTTGTTAGAAATGGGAAAAATCATTTTTTTTGTAAGCATCGAACTTCTTTGTTGTTTTAATTTGAACCTCTCTGTTTTATTTTTAGAAGCTGGAAAATCCGTGTTTTTAACAAACATCGAACTACAATGCTATTTTCATTTGAACTTCTTGATTTAACTTTGTAGGAACGGGTCACGGTTCTTAAACATGGATTTAACATAATTTTTAACATCCATGGCTTTAACATGTGAACTTACAATATTTTTAACAGAATTTGAATTTCACTAATATTACATACTTCCTCAATAGTTTCGCGCTGCGAGTTTATTTGTTTTACTTTATTTCTGTACCATTTCTTTTTGAGAACTTCCATGGATTCAATATCTGAACTGACCTAATGTTTTTAATTCTATGAACGTATTTTCCCGATTTCCCCCCGCAACCCGTCTGTTTGTTCCTCGTCGAAATCTGCATGGAACCTTTTTGCTCAAACTTTTGTGCACTCCCTTTTTCAAAACGTCGAGCTTCTCCTTAAAAAAACATGCATCATGAACTTAGTTTTATGTATTTTAGTGTGTTTCGTTTTTCCAAAATAAATCATGGCCAAACATTTAGGTTTATGTTCCATGAATTTATTAAGTCCCCACAGCTGAACTTCTTAGGTTTTCCTTTTTTGCCTCTTTTTTCTTTTCTTCTTCGAACATCCTGTGCTTTTCATCTTAGAACTTACATGCTTCTTTTAACGTTTCCTCTATGTATATATGTGACGTTCTTTGCGATCTAAATGACTGACAAATGCCAACATACAAAAAAAAATAGTAGTAGAGAATTACAAAACCGAAACGTTCACAAAATGTAACCACGCAAGATTAGAGTTACAATTGTTCGGAACACAAGTAATATTTTTTATTTGTGGATACCTTGGAGGCGCTACATCCGCGGCGCTATGAACACACATCATTAAGTCCACTTCCATTGTTGTGAATACGTGTCTAGTGATAAAACCCGACCCTGTAATCTATCTCCAAGAGTATTTGGT
>NC_041387.1:681961913-681968640 GCF_002162155.2 Triticum dicoccoides | reverse complement strand
GCCCACAGGAGTCTCCTAATTCTAGGTGTAGAGCCACTTGCTTATATATACCACCAAAACATTGCGCAATTATCAAAGATTTCCCTGCTATCGCCACTTCACTATATGAGCCATCCAAGGTGAAACTCATCTACACCAATAACTCAATAACAGAGGTTCGCCGCGGCCGACCGTAACTAGTTTACCTTGGTTCGGTATAGTTTTTAGTTAAAATATGTCTGAAATGTAATGAATATCATTTGATTTGAATGAAGTTCGCTTGGTTTTGTTTAAACAGTTTTTGAGTTGTATACGCACAACGGCAGTCCCGAACCAATTTTGCGGGTCGGCGTGTTGAGATGCCCTTAATATCTAGCCGAGCGAGAGTGAAAAAGACGAAAAGGTGCATAGATGCGTGGATCACGCATCCAGTTTGTCTCATCCGCGGGAGTGGCCATGGGCAGTGCTAACCTCGGAGATGCTCTTTGATTTTTATGTGTTTGCATTCAGCCGCCGCGCCCTTCATATAGGCCCTCTCTATATCTCATATGACGATTATCAACATGACGAATCTGCTGGAGTTGCTTTAACACATGGTACATGCACGAACATCTATTGACTCAATCTCTCGAGCAGGCAGACTCACGCTACCCACTTTTTCGACAGGGGAAATATATTAACATCACGGACATACTAATTATATTCAGGCTCTGAAACAACGCAATACTCCAATGACACTACTGATGCACACAGCCAAAAACAGAAGAAGAAGCTAAAAAAAATAAAAGTTCAGCTATAGTGATCTAGTCCTTGAAGCAGCAGTACAAACACCACCAAAACAACACCTGAAGTCCAAATTCTTGAAAAGCGACGCCTCCAAGAAGGAAAAAGTGCACAAGCGCCATCATTGCCCGATCATAGATCATACAGTAGGTCATATGTTTTCACCCTGAAGAAAGTCCACGCTCTCAAAACAATGCCTTCAAAATGGCCATCGCCGCATATGAGGCATGCAACTCTCTAGTCCACCTCCCTCAATGCTCTAGGACCATGCATGCCAACTCGTGGAGGCAGAAGCTCGAAGGCGACGCGTGGATCAGTAACTCGCAGCTACAAGACAGGTCGTCGAGGACTGGCAATGCGCTCCGGGCCGTCACGAGGGGGAGCTCGGCGGCATGGGCATCATGGCTGTCGTGGACGACGCCGTGTCGTACCGCTCCTCCCGTACGAGCGACTACGCCATCCGTCGTCAACGTTCATGGAACCGCGCACTGCCGGCGGAGAAAGAAGTCGACTTCGCGGAGATCGACGAGGCGGCAGCCAGCACGGCCGCGCCCGCCGTCATCATCGAGGAGAAGTAGAACATGGGAGGCCGCTGCCGATTGGGTCCCATGAAGGCCATTGACGACAAGACGCCGGCGTAAAGAACCGGGTGTCTTGCCTGGTTCACATGCCACCGCCGTCCCCCGCCCCAAAAACTAACCTTGATCCGTTCTTCACGGAAGAGGAGTGCACCCTTCCCCTCTGGCTGTATAGCATATCCCGGCGGTGCCACTCCGATGAGCGGCGTAGCCGAACATGGGGAAGCGGAGGCCCTTTGCGCTGGAGCCTATACCTTCGGGGCACACGGCGGTCCGATGAGCGGGCTGCTGTACGTGGGGAAAACAGTGGAGATCCGCCGCAGTCGACCGTAGAAGAGTCAAGGGTATCCGTGCCGTTGGAATGGATATCCGCTGACGCCGGCCAAATACTAGTTTACCTTAGTCGGGAATAGTTTCTAGTTAAAATATGTCGGAAATGTATGCGCAAGGAGGGACTGAGTTTGTGGGCTTGAGTGACCAACGCTTCCAATATATAGGACATCCGATAGAGAGTTGTTGGTTTGTCCTCAGGCCGGCAAATAGACCAAGGTCCGAAGTCTTGCGGTGACACTTCCATTAGGAGCTCATATTTATTTCATTAGTTAACTGTTCTTGGCCAGAAAAAATAAAACGCACGCATGACATAGGTCTGATCTTGGCTCGGCTCGTTCATGAAACATATGACGCACGCATGACGCTTCAATGCCGGCTCCAGAGAGAGGCCGCGTCCGCTCTACGCCGAGAAGAATGCGACGTTAATGCTCAGGAGTTGCGCTGACCACTTCGAGCAGGAATGGGTGAAAGTGCGGCCGAGGGCTTTGGGTGGGTTCAGGGTGTCGGGCACGTGCGTGCTAGCGGTCTAGCGCCACCGACGAGGAGACGCCGGTGTACATAACCGGGTGTCTTGCCCGGTTCGCAGGCCACGGTCGTCCCCCGCCCCAAAAACCGACCTTGAACTGTGCTTCACGAAAGAGGAGGGGTCTATTCGGTCGCAGCTAAAGCCAACCCTTAAAACGTGGTTTCTGTAAACTGAAAACCGCGATTTTAATTTCACGGAAACCGTGTTTCAAGTTTCACGGTTTATGGGGTCTGCCGGAGATGGTGTTGGTATCTAGCCGAGCGAGAGTAAAAAAACAAAGCGAGAAAAGGTGCATAGATGCGTGGATCACGCGTGGGGAAGCGGCCATGCTCAGCGCTAACCTCGAAGGTGCTCTTTTAATTTTTATAGTCAAGGTGACTTATTGAAACCAAACAAGCCATAAACTAAATACCCCTCGTTGTATGTGTTGTGTTCTCGTTGACCGGACTGAGTTTGTCGGCTTCAGTGACCAACGCTTCCAATATATAGGACATCGGATAGAGAGTTGTTGGTTTGTCCTCAGGCCGGCAAATAGACCAAGGTCCGAAGTCTTGCGGTGACACTTCCATTAGGGGCTCATATTTATTTCATTAGTTAACTGTTCTTGGCCAGAAAAAATAAAGCGCACGCATGACATAGGTCTGATCTTGGCTCGGCTCGTTCATGAAACATGACGCACGCATGACGCTTCAATGCCGGCTCCAAAGAGAGGCCGCGTCCGCTCTACGCCGAGAAGAATGCGACGTTAATGCTCAGGAGTTGCGCTGACCACTTCGAGCAGGAATGGGAGAAAGTGCGGCCGAGGGCTTTGGGTGGGTTCAGGGTGTCGGGCACGTGCGTGCTAGCGGTCTAGCGCCACCGACGAGGAGACGCCGGCGTACATAACCGGGTGTCTTGCCCGGTTCGCAGGCCACCGTCGTCCCCCGCCCCAAAAACCGACCTTGAATTGTGCTTCACGAAAGAGGAGGGGTCTATTCGGCCGCAGCTAAAGCCAACCCTTAAAACGTGTAAAATCGCGCGTTTTCAATTTCGCGGTTTAAGGGGTCTGTCGGAGATGCTCTTGGTATCTAGCCGAGTGAGAGTAAAAAAAGAAAGCGAGAAAAGGTGCATAGATGCGTGGATCACACGTGCGGAAGCGGCCATGTGCAGCGCTAACCTCGAAGGTGCTCTTTTGATTTTTATAGTAAAAGCCTGTTTGGTTTCAAATAAGTCATCAAATTATAGGTCGAAAAGTGACTTATTTTGTCAAACAGACCCCCGACTGACTTATAAGTCTACCGGTCCTGTTCCGCGGCGACTGCGCTACAGCAAAAAAACGGGCGCAGTGGTCCTCGTCGCGTCGACGAACGGCGGGCCTCGATCGTATGAACCCCGGCCGCCCACCAACAAAACGGGCGCAGTGGTCCTCGCTCCACGCTCGTCGCGTCCGTCCCAGCTGGCCGGAACTTTTGCCCAGTGAGAAACTCCAACGACCGTCAGGCAAGCCGGGGTCCCAACCTGAGCGCTGCGCCCCAGCCGCGCCGTGAAGGGAGGCAGTGTCGTCCGAGGACGAGTGTGGATCCCTCACTCTGTGCACACCACACTACCGTCGGCCGCCATCCCATCCCACGGAGCCGCCGATAACAGGGATCCAAACACAATCCTCGACAGCAACATCCCCCCGGCGGTCACTCTTTTCAGCATCAGCTCGCAAGAAAACATGTATTTCATGTGTTTGGCTAATTTCACTAAAAATCAGCTGAAAGCAATTATTTCTGCCCCCCTCCAGCCCGTGCCCTCCATGATTTCGCCTCAAGCTCCGCCACTGTCGATGTTGATGATGGCTCTCTGGCTCTCGCTATTCTCCACAGCGCTCATGCATCCTCTAGGTCCACCCACCACCTATTTCGGACTCCCTGCTAGCTAAGCTATATGTAAATCCAAACACCCGCTTGTCACCCTTGTTCAGAGCATCCTCACACCCCCTTTTCGAGAAACAAAAAAAAGGTCCTGATGCAGCCCATGTATGTGCGGATAAAAAAAAATTGCTACCGCCTTTTTGTTGCGCGAGTTTGTCTATACAGAGCTAAAGTATGCGAACACGAATGACCGAAACTAGCGGAAAAGGCATACCAAGTGAGTCGATGCCTCAGACGGATCGATGAACTCTCATCTCCTTTCCTGACCAAGAGGCAAGAGCCACCTAAAAGTCTGGGCGTGTCCTCCCAAACGGGCAACGAAGAACTGCAACCTGCAGGTGATGCCATAATGTAAACCAAATCGAATGCACAGAACTAAGTGTAGCACTACTACTGATCCGCGTTTGTCTCTGTTTGGCAGGAAATAGTAGGCCTCTACGTTTTGCTTTTTCTCAAAGAAAATTGCACGCCGCTAGCAAGGAACCAAGAAGAGCAGAAAAGAATCTGCGTTTGCCTCATCAATCACTCGAGTGAAAAGTATACCTGGATTCGCTAGTACGATCCCCGGACCAAGGACCTGCAGATTGGTGATTGGAAGTCTCCCCTCCTCACTTCCTTCTGCCAGTAGGACATTAGGTAGGATGTTCCTCCTCCTAATAGCTTGGCCATATGCAGAGCAAAAAATTATACCTCAGCGTTGCCATTGTTCTGACACACACCACGAGCTAGCACGAAGTCTGTCTTGTTTCCTTCTCACCTGTTTAAAAAGGAGAAATACTGCTCCGCTCATACATAATTGACCCCACATCCAAGACGGATGTAGACGCTACAACTGACACGAGGAGTAAACTAATACACTAGTTAACGTTAGCCTAGCTCCATGCGCCTGGTTCCTACCGCATGCAAACAACTGGCAGTAAATAGCTAGGTGTACACAGGAGAAAAGTAGAATCGCTAAGGCTACACACAAGAACCGCTAAGGAGAAACACGGGTCCAAGGTCCAAAGATGGCGCCCGACGACATACGCTCGGCGGTCAGAGCATCTACAGCCGGATGAGGCAAATCCGACCCCTCAAATACACACGCGGGCGCGTCCATGAACACTGACCGGGCACTCCTCAAAAAATGCAATCCACGTTCGGACACCTCAATTACCTTATCTCAAATCCATACAAACTCGTGCAACTACGTCGACGCACGAGCATCGCCCGGCTACTCCATCACTGTGGCGCCTCGCCTGATTACCACTGTAGCCAGACGGTCGGCACGCATGCCAGCCCAGGAAATCACTCTAGCATGCGCGTTTACAACAGGTATCATGAACACATGCATTTCTATTAATGGATATATAAGTCTTACAGGATATATTACAAGAGTGGTGGCAGCCGAAAAGTTCTATATAAGGCAGCTTGTCTTGGTGCGGCTCCAATCCACAGGGATCTAACTGGGGTACTCTTCTAGCCCGCGAACACTCCGGCTCCTCGACGACGAATCCTTGGGTCAACCTAGCCATGTTAAAGGCCGCTGAGTACTTTTGAATGTACTCGCAAGCAAATCAAACTAACATATACACCAAGGAAAGCAATCCATGGCATTCAAGCATGCATTTGTTATTAGAGCAACCTTAATTATCAAGTTGTAGCAAGATCATCTAGTATGATTAGACATCTAGCAGCATTGGTCAGCATGAGATAACAGGATTATCTAGCATGATAACTACTGAAGTAAAGTACAATAAAGTAAAGCATATTAATTAAGTATACAATCCATACTCCGAACATTCTCAGGATCCAAATCGGACATTGACCAAATCCAATCCAAATCACGTGGTCATCTGACCACTCATCTCATAGCCATCCCACGGCTAACATATCATATGCCTGACATCATCCGATGTTTATGCATCTCCACTGTAATTCTGATAAACTCACTCTCTTCCGGGTTACCTTACAATCCTCAGAATACTCACGATCCACTGAGTACTATAAGACGAGTTCTTCCATCATTATTGTCACTACTACGGCTGACCACCTTGTGAGCACTACTAGGGAAAAGCCTATACACAGAATCTTAGCAGCAGCGCGGCTCAAAAAGGAGCGCTGCTGCTAATTAGTAGTAGCGTGTGTGATGGAAACTCGCTGTTGATAAATTTTTAGCAGTAGTGCGCTCTGCGTAAACCGCGTTGCTACAAATATCCACCGGCGGTGTTCACCGAGCTCCATTTAGCAGTAGCGCCGCGGCCTGAACCGCGCTACTGCTACAGATGTAGTAGTAGCGCGCTTTTACTGGGATCGCTGCTACTACATTTCAAATTGCAAAATTTTTGTCACTGTTAGGAGTAGAGCCGTTGCCCAAAGCGCGCTGCTGCTAATTATTTAGCAGCAGCGCGTTTCTCCTCCCGCGCTACTGCTAACCCGCACCAACCCACCACCTTTCCCCACCCGTGCCTCCCCTCCCCCTCCTCTCTTCCCTTCCCCCTACCTCCCCCACATGCTCCCACTCTCACTCTTCTTCTTCCTCAATACTTCTCCCCCATTACTCTTTCTCTTCTATCCACCTTTCTCCCTCTTCATTACTCCTACCTAACTACACCACTCCATTAATGCATCTCCTTTCTCTTTTTCCTTTC
>NC_041387.1:681957082-681961745 GCF_002162155.2 Triticum dicoccoides | reverse complement strand
CCCCTACCTCCCCCACATGCTCCCACTCTCACTCTTCTTCTTCCTCAATACTTCTCCCCCATTACTCTTTCTCTTCTATCCACCTTTCTCTCTCTTCATTACTCCAACCTAACTACACCACCTCCATTAATGCATCTCCTTTCTCTTTTTCCTTTCCCCTCCATAGTTGAAGTTGTCTCCTCCCAAATTAGCTAGCTAGGTAGATGTAGCACTTAGTTAAGTGACCTATTTGCCCCCTAACTAGATCTATCTTTGTCAAGAAGAGCTTTATGCACTTTTGATCTCCCTACAACATCATCTCCACCGTGTGCTCGATCTCGATCGAGATAGAGGTGATAAAAATTTCATGCTTTTGCAAAATGAAAATATGTTTATGTGTGTGTGATATGTTTGTGGAAATTGTGTGTGTGGCACGCCAAATTGTGCTTTTGAGTTGCCTATGTTTTGCGGAAATGTCAATTTATTTCCGTTTCGGCGAGTTTCGGGCAAACTCTAGATCCATATATGTCCTATTTTTAGGGAAGGTCATGCCAAATTTTTTTATGACTTTGATGCATGCATGCGTTTTTATAATCAGTTTGTTTATTATTACCGTGCAGAGTTGACGATGGTCAGTGGAACGATGGTGGATAGGTGGTTGCGGTCGGAGGTGCAGGACATGAAAGAAAATAACCGGACAGAGGTTTTATGTCCGTGTCGAAAATGCAAAGGAATAGTTTGGCTCGACCCCCATGATGATGGTCGTGTCAAAGCGCACCTGCTCATGACTGGTTTCATGGATGGCTATACGCGGTGGATAATTGAAGATGAGGATGACAATGTTGAGGATGCCGACGGGGCAGGCAATGATGACACGGGGCAAGACGAAGAGATGATCGATAATGGCGGCGGGGAAGAGGCCGGACATGGCGGCGGAGAAGGGGCCGGACATGGCGGAGAAGAAAGGGCCAGACATGGCGGCGGAGAAAACGACATGGACTCCACGCATCAGAGTTCGTTGGTACTAAGTTCAATCGTGCGGGACCCTCATGTTCAAGCATTGCTTCGTAAGGAGACGAGTACTGAGAGAGCTGCTTCTAGAGAGGAGGCTAAGCTGGAGCAACTAGTGGTAGACTCGAACACTCCATTGTATGATGGTTGCAATCCTGAGGTGACCCGCTTGAGTTTCACGCTCCAACTCCTGAAGACGAAGGCTAAAAACAAATGGACCGACACTAGCCTCGATGAGCCTCTCAAGTACCTAAAGGATGTTCTTCCCGTGGGTAATCTATGTCCTACTAGTGTTGATGCGGCCAAGAAGATCGTGTGCCCTCTTGATCTGCCACACGTTAGATACCATGCATGCATCAACGATTGCATAATTTATCGGAAGGAGCACACGGAAAAAACAAGCTGTCCGGTGTGCAATGCTTCTCCATACAAGAAGGCCGGGAAGAAATGTCCCCAGAAAGTTGTATGGTACTTACCGATCACTCCCCGTCTGCAGAGGTATTTTGTAGATCCCAAGGAAGCAAAGCTAATGCGCTGGCACGCGGAGAGGAAGAAGCCCGACGATGGAGATGATCCAAAGCTGAGACACGTGAAGGATGGAAGCCAGTGGAGAGCGTTGAATAGCTTCTATCGGTATTTTGAATGTGATGCAAGGAACATCGTGCTCGGCGTGTGTACCGATGGCATGAATCCGTTTGGCAACCAGAACACCAACCATGGCACATGGACCGTGTTTGTATGGATGTACAACCTCCCTCCTGGTTGTGCATGAAATCGAAGTACATTCACATGAGCATGCTTATTCAAGGGCCGAAACAACCAGGAAATAATATTAATTTGTATCTGGGACTACTTCAAGAGGAGTTAGACACGTTATGGAAAAACACCGGCCAAGACATGGGATGCCAGCAAAGGTGAGTATTTCAACATGAGAGCCGCGTTGATCACGACAGTGCAGGACTATCTCGGTTACGGATATGTGGCAGGCCAGGTGTGCCATGGATATTGCGGATGCACGTGGTGCATGGATGATATGACGTCTCAGCAGCTAACGTCAAGGAAAGATGGCAGGTCTGGGAAAATCGTGTACATGGGGCATCGAAGATGGCTTGAACAGGACGACCCGTGGAGAAACCGTGGAGATCTATTCAATGGTCACGCTGAGCATCGAGGACCTCCACGTAAGCGGAGTGGTGCCGAAATTGATGAGCTATTGAAAAACTGGAAGGAGTGCCCCGCGCCGGGAAAGACGATGAGAAAGGCGCCGGAGCCGCTGCTGAAGGTATGGAAGACGAGGTCTGTGTTCTGGGACTTGGAGTACTGGCACAAACTCGATACACCTCATTGCCTTGATCAAATGCATATTTGTAAGAATGTCCTTGAGAGCTTGCTCGCAACACTGATGAACATGCCGGATAAGACCAAGGATGGGCCGAAGGCAAGAAAAGACTTGCAAGATTTGAAAATTAGGGAAGATCTGCACATGCCGCCCCGTAAAATGTCAAACGAGACAGAGACGGAGACAGAGGCACGGGAGAAGAAGGGCAAGAAAATAAAGAAAGAGGATTATTGCCCCCCTTCTTGCTTCACCTTAAGTCAGGCTGAGATCAATGCCTTCTTTAAGTGCCTTACGAGAGTGAAAGTTAGTTCCGGTTACTGTGGCAAGAAAAGCAGATATCTAGACACGGACAAGAAAAGGTTCAGCGGGATGAAGTCTCATGACTGTCATGTGATGATGACACAGATACTACCTGTTGCCCTTAGAGGGATAATGGACAAGCACGTCCGTGACATGCTTATTGGTCTCTGCAACTTTTTCGACGTCATCTCTCGAAAGTCGATCAGTGTGAAGTAGCTCCAAAGGCTACAGGAAGAGATCGTTGTGATACTGAATGAGCTTGAGATGTACTTCCCGCCCGCGTTCTTTGACATGATGGTGCATCTGTGTGTCCATATTGTGGCTGACATAATAGACCTGGGGCCGTCATTCCTGCACAACATGATGCCATTTGAGAGGATGAATGGGATCATCAAAGGATTTGTTCGTAACATGTCCCGTCCGGATGGAAGCATCGTCCAGGGCTATTTGGCACAAGAGTGCATCGCTTTCTGTGAGAATTTTCTATATGGCGTAGACCATCCGCCTGGTGTTAGTGTTGGTTTGCCCGTTAACAAGCACGATGGGAGGCTCGAAGGAGATGGTCACTGCAACGGTCGCAGGGAACTGCACGTGGCATACTCAGATCGATGCAGCGACTTTGATAGAGTAAACTTGGTAGTGCTACAACACCTAGACGAGGTAGATCCGCACTGCACAAAGAAATTATCGCAAAGAAGTATCGTGACCGGGGGGTATGTAGGACGGACGCCGAAGTTATTAGAGAGCACAACTCCACTTTCCTGCATTGGTTCAAAGAGCATATTATTGCTAATCCTCCGGAGGAGGGCTCTAAGGACGGATTGCTCATATACGCCTTAGCACATGGCCCCTCGCCCAACCTCGTAACCTATCAGGCATATGATATCAACGGATACACATTCTACACGGAGGCCAAAGATATGGACAGTGATGATCAGAACTCAGGGGTGACGAGGGAATGCATGACCAGCAGCGACAACGGCACAACTGAACGATTTTATGGAAGGGTCGAGGAGATCTGGGAGCTTGGCTACTCTGGACTGCACAACACGACGATGTTCCGTGTCAGATGGGCTAAGAATGTCGAAAGAGAAAGCCGGATTTTCACTACCATGACTATACCCGACGCCAAGAGCGCTATCGTGAACGCTATCGCAAAAAATGAGCCATGGGTACACGCTAAGAACGTGACACAATGCTTCTTCATAACTGACCCGCGCAATCCCAGCCATGTTGTCCTGAGGAGAGGCAAAAGGAACATCATTGGAATGGATGGAGTCTCCAACGAGGAAGACTATGATCATTACGGCAACCCAATGAGGGAAGATGACGATGATGATGAAGTATACGTCAAAAGAAGAATCAATACTACATTACCTAAGAAAAATCGTACTCCATGGAAAAGGCAAAGTCACAATGAGGGGCTCAATTATTCTTCGACGAACAAGAAGGGAAAGAAGCTGACTCAAAAACGAAAACATCAGCACTGAGGAAACTTATGTTATCGGTCAAATGATGTAATATATATATGTTCCTATTTTGTATACACACTTAGCCATTATTATGCATGGGTCCAATGATGTGTAATATATATGTTCCTATTTTGCATACATATTTAACCGTCAAATGATGCAATATATATCACTGCCCTCGGGATATAAAAGTGGGATAAAATAAAGGAAAAGAAAAAGGAAAACTGGCAGTAGCGAAGGTAGTAGCAGCGCGTTTTGCCTAAACCGCTACAGATACTGAAGTTAGTAGAAGCGAATTTCGTATAAAGCGCTACAGCTACTGAAGGTAGTAGCAGCGCATTTTGTCCAAATGCGCTACTGCTATGTCCACTTAACCCAAAATTCTCACCCGCCCTGCTTCATCCCGCCTTCCCCCCCACCCCCAAATCCCCACTCTCCCCCGTCGCACCGCCGTGCCCAACCCGGCCCCGGCGCTCGCCCCTGACTCCGGCGCCGGTGCTAGCCCCCGACCCCGGCGCTCGCCCCCGACCCGGCCCTCGCCCCGACCCCGACCCCGGCGCTC
>NC_041387.1:681954349-681956485 GCF_002162155.2 Triticum dicoccoides | reverse complement strand
GACTCGGCCCTCGCTCCGACCCCGGCGCCGGCGGTCGCCCCTGACCCCGGCGTGCTCGCCCCCGACCCGTCGGCCCTCGCCTCCCTCCTCTCCCCTCCCGGCCGTCGTCGGGCCTGCCTCCTCGCCCCTGCACCCTCTGTAAACCCCCCTCTCTCTGCTAGGGTTCTTCGGTTAATTTAATTAGGTTTTAGTTAGGGTAGTATGTCAATTAGGTTATCTATTTAGTTATGAATTTAGCTAGGTCTCAAAATTTGAACTGGACATGTGATGTGTGCAAATTTGAACTGGACATGTGATATGTCCATATGTCATGTTTTGGACATGTCATGTTTGGAAAATGATCCGAGTGGCCTATGTTACGCCAGAATGTTGATTCATTTCCGTTCCGGTGAATTTTAGGCGCTCGATATGTCCATTTTTTAGCAAAGGTCATGCCGAAATTTCCCGTGAATAAAGGCATGATTTTGTGCTACATAGTTGGCATATCGAGTGCTGGCACATAGATTTCTTTTTATGTCATTTCTCATTTATTCATACTTTTAGAAATAAATGCGGACACTTAATCATAGGAAACATGTCGAACAATGAAGAAACTGGGCCTTCTGACCAAGATGCAAACGAGATGGATTATGAGGGTGAACAAGAGTACCTTGACTATTTGACTGCTAAGCAAGGTTTGTAGGTTGGCCTCGATGATGGCACTGATGCCGACATCGACACCGACAGCGCCGGCACCGATGGCGACACCGAGACCGGTGGGGAAGGTACCGGCGGGGAAGGTACCGGCCCCGATGCCGCTACCGAAAAGAGGAAGCATAAGAAGCAGAGGATACGAAAACCTAACAAACTAGGGATTGGACGACTTGTGATCACAAAGATGGCACTTGGCAAGTTTGAGCCGTTAGAGCCGGAAGAACCTCGCAAGTGCTATGGGAACCAAGTAGGATGCATCCTACGGGAATGCGCGAGCATCAACGACGATAACTTAAGGAGTAAAGAAAATTTGACGCAGTTGCTCCTAACAAAGTTGCACAAGAGATTCAAGTTCCCCGACCGGGATGATAACATAGAACAACCGTGAGATGATCTGAAGATGAAAAAGATTGACAATCACGCCATGGGCATGTTCAGCAATGATTTGGCCTCCTGGAAAACGAGGGTGAAACGAGCTATTGAGGCTGATGAACCCCTGTCCAAGATTCTGGAGGAAAATCCGACACTTACGGAAGAGGAGTTCGAAAAGTTCAAGGACACTTGCGCTAGCGAGGCAGCCAAGGCTAAGGCTGCGAAATTCAAGAGCCTTCAGCAAAGGAACACGGGGAAGCATCGCCTCGGAAGCCGTGGCTACCTCGGTCAAAGGCCCATATGGGATAAGGAGGACGCGGAACGTGAAGCCGCGGGTCTCCCAGACCCCTTCGCGAAGTTCACCAACCCCTTGGAGCATGACTTCATCAGGGCCCGCTACAAGTGGGACAAGGAGGAAAAGATTTTTTACACGGACAAGATCACGAGGAAATTTATTAGACTACTGGAGAAGCAACACCAGCTTGCAGCCGAAAGCCCTACTTCTCCGATGAGGCCCAAGTGGGACACCCCTCTCAAATGGGCCTTGAACGAACTTAAGGGACTCCCTTTGGATCAGCGACCGCAATATGGTCGTGTGCACGGCGCTGGAGACGGCGCCACGTGGAAGGTGTTTTACAACGAGGGCCCGGAGGCCAAGAAGCTGAAAACGAAGTTTAGTCAGGAGGACATCGACGCGAAGGTGAAGGTTGCGGTCGAGAAAAAAACAGCTGAGGACGCGAAAAAAGCAGCCGAGGAAAAATATGAGTTGCTACAGCAGGCAGTCAATGCAGCTGTAACTGCCTGCAGAAATTATTTCGCTACTAACTTGGTTCCAGTTATCATCAACTGGGCGAAGGAAAATCCAGACAAGATGGTACATGATTTCCCGATGCCCAGTTTCGTCGGGAGCAACTCCATGAACAACAACACCATCGCACCATCACTTGCTCACGCAACCGGTCCTCCTCTCGCAGCCGCTCCCACTCATAGCAGCCCGTCCTCAGTCTCAGGCGCGCTAGGTGGGCCTTCGTCTTTGGCTGAGCTCGACGCCATCACGGTAATTACATGTCG
>NC_041387.1:681947337-681954061 GCF_002162155.2 Triticum dicoccoides | reverse complement strand
TTCCATTTTTTTACCTTTCGGTTGTTTTACGCCACAGACATATGTGTTTGCAGGCGAAAGAAACCCCGTGCACCATACTCTACTTGATCAAAGGCCAGAAGGTGGACGTGGGAAAGGGGATGATAATGGACCCCTCTCAATGCACGTTCCACAACCAGCCGATCCCCGCTGGGCACTTTAGGGTTAGCTTGACCAGTGTGAAATCGGGGCACGAGGATTTGCCTCCTCCAGTACAGCATGTGGGAGCGGACGACGAGACCCCGCCGCGGATTGGAAGCTGCAAGAATTGGGTGCTGCTATGGCCGAAGAATCTTATTCGTCTGGAGCCGGCCGAGAGCACACCAATAACTACCACACATTAACAAGCATGTGCGAAGACCACCACCTCGCCTATGCAATTACCAGCTCCTGTAGTGTCGGGTGAGAGCGGCGGACGACATGATGAAGGGGGTGCAATAGTACTAGCTGATGTAATTTCTCCTGTAGAACAGAGAATGGATGATGAGGCGGAGGTCGACCCTATGGATTACCTCAATACAAACGCGTATGACTGTGACATAGATATGATGAGTCAACCATATGAAGAATCGGGCTATCAGCTTGCTAATGAGGATATGGATCATATGCCCGGGCAGGGTCGTACCATGGATTGCAAAAAGTCTCTCTTCATGAAATCCTCACAGGACAAGCCTGAAGATGCCGCCTCAACACAGGCTCAACTAGCCGGGCACGAGGGTCGTACAATACTTAGCCCGGGAACACTAGAGCAGGGGTTAAGGAAGGGTCTGGAAGGTGTGCCCAAGAAAAAGGAGAGGAAGAGATCGGGGAAGGTAACTGTCTCCAAACAAGCCAGAGCACATAGCAGCCAGATGATGCATTCTGAAGAGCGTGTACCCGTGAAAAGTGTGGTCATGTTCCATCTCACGGGCGAGCCGATGCTACCGCCGAAACCGCTGGAGGCACTATCAGGGGATCTCAGGAGACTGCACGACCATGTGCTGTCGACTGAGAAAAGCCTACTAGCCTCAAAGGATCCAGGATATCCGACATACACGGCTCGTGTGCCCGAGGGGAAGTGCTACGTCGACACACGGCCCGCGGAGGTGTTCTTCCTGCGGTTTGACCATATGTTTGAGATGTTTCTAACAAGGCGGCTTGATTTTACTATCGTCCGCCTTTTTGCGCTACATATGAGCTCCGTCATGAAGAGTGAAGAAGTCTCGCAAATCTGTGTGGCGGATCCGTACTACATGCATGAGTCTTTCTTGAGTCTCGGCGACTTTGAGTGTGAAACTGCTAGGGAGTACCTCCAAAACTTCATGGTACAGAATAAGGACCGGGAAATTGTCCTCGTGCCTTATCATCCAAAGTAAGTTAGTTCCGGACAACCCTTTCGTACATTTCAATCATTCCTTCTCTCTCATATGGGGAATAATTTGAGGTGTCTTTTCCCCGCAGCAACGGGCTCGCCGTCCTTATCGTTCTTTACCCGCAAGTCTCCCACGCCGTGTATTTTGAACCTTCCAGAGACTACGAGAAAAAAGACTACACCCACATAATGAATATTCTAGATGATGCTCTCCAAGGCTTCAGCTTTAGAGGTGGCCACGTGCAGATCAAGAAACAAAGGAACAAGAAGATTGGTTTCGCGCATAAAACTAACTTCTCCTGCATCCATGTCCCAAAACCAAGCAAGAAGGATGGATTCTACATCGTCCATCTTATGATTCAGTTCAACAAGGATCACCAAAAGCTTCGCATTAACAAGGATCACAAGTGGCTAGAATCTCATGGAGAAGCGGATTATAAACTTAGAGATGACTTCTTTCGCATCCAAAGCGACATTGCGGCGATCATTATGAAAGAAGTCGTCGATGAGAAGGGGATGGTCCACCACGGCCCTATATCACGAGCTGACGTCCGAACTCGCATAGGCATGCAACGTCTAGACCTCACGCTGTTCAAGAAGCTAGGGTTCGTCCTTAATGATATGGAAGGATGGAACTTCTAGTGATTTATGATGCCGATGATGATGATATGTGTTGGTTGAACTTGTATACTTCTTGTAGCGATGAAACTTTGTGATGTCCACGGTCCATGCCGAACTTGCGTAACGCTACTTTGTTAGTTTGCGTACGATGACCTGCGTACCTCTAGTTAATTAATTTGCGTACTGTATGTTGCATCTAGTTGTAATCCTTTCTTTTTCGGTGTTGCTCTAGTATATTTTGTTGCATATATATGATTGTATATCCTCTTCATGAACATGCATCTCTAATAGGTACCTAGTTTCTTGATGGCGAGATGGAATTGCTATGTCGTGTACAAAGGGAAGGTTCCGGGGGTGTACAACGAGTGGCATGAGTGTCAGGCGCAAGTGAATGGGTTCATGGGCGCCAGCCATAAAGGCTTCAAAAGCAGACAAGAAGGAGAAGCTAGTTTCTTGAGGTTCACGCTAGCGCGAGAGAGGACTCGTAACTGCCACCTCATGTACTGCATAGTTCCGCTCTCACTCATAGTGATAGCACTTCTTGCGTATACCTTTGTTTAGATGGATGACGGTGTTGTAGTTGCAAGTATTTGAGACTTGCATGTATCGCTATTTTCGAGATGATGACAAGATATCACTTTGTGTTGGATGATGATTATGATGAGACTATTTGTATGTACATGCTATGATTACATTTGTGGTCTCGCAGACATTTGTATGTGTATCATGATGACATTTCTATGTTCTAAAGATTCTTCTGTAAAGCCTGTTCAAATACAAAACAAATATGCCAAAAAAATAACAAAAAAACCTACTTAAATTAGCAGTAGCGAGTGTACAAAAGTTAGGAGCAGCGCCGCGGTAGCAGTAGCGCGTCAAGGTAAAACGCGCTAGAGCTACTAGCAGTAGCGAGCTTCCGCAAACAGCGCTGCTGCTACACTTGTGTAGTAGTAGCGCCGGTGAGCACGCGCTACTGCTATATGTTAGCTGTAGCGCCTTATTAGTAGCGCCTGTCCCCGCGCTACTGATACATCTAAAACCCGCGCTGCTTCTAGCCTTTTCCCTAGTAGTGGAGGCCTGGATGGATTGTCCAATACTGTGGACGCGCTATTCGAATAGATTTTTCACTCTGCAGAGGTTGTACACTTTACCCACACCATGGAGCACCTAACCTTGTGATCCCATTCGGGTGGACTAGCGTTGCTCCAACGAAACCCGCCTAACCCTTGACTCCTCCATCGTACCACCGGCCATTATTCTCCCCCGGAGTCAAGCCTTGGGTGGCCCCCGTGTCACCTCATGACACCCGCCAATATCATGGCCGACTAAACTATCCCAAATGGGGACTACGAGCAAAGAAACAACTTGGCTCACAAGGTTATAGTCGCCTACCTGGCCAGGGTAGCACGCGCGCATAACCTTCCTTGTTTTGGTGGTATCGATAAAATAGCACACGATCAGACCAAATCAAGGCTATCCCATACCAGCAAATGTGGCTGCACTGATAAGTCCGGACAGGTGATTCAGGATCAACCGACTAGGTTTAGTTTTAGCAAGCGTGGCTATCTATCAAAACAAGCTGAGGTGGCAGCAATTATGTATTTAAGTAAACTACTTTGAATTATCACATCGAAAACTAATGCAAGTATTGTAAACAGTAGGTGCGATCTAGCAGAAGTTTAATCATTTCTATAGCAGGCATAACCATTAATTAAACACGCAAGAATAACATAGAGCAATGCTTTAGGGCATATATCAGATGGTCGGCTTGGCTGGGAATGAAGGGATGCTCCGGGAAGAAGTGTGATGAAGCTGCAGGACGATACACCGGAACAGTTCCCTCTCGGAGGGGACTAGATGAGTGCAAGGGCAAAATGGTGATTTACACTATGTGCAAACATAATGAAAATGGTATCAAAAGTTTGGGTTCGATGAGACGAGAATGTAGGCATTGGATTTACCTGATTCGGAGTTGCGGGTGAAAAGATATGAAGATTTGACTGTCAAGGACCAATTTGTAATATAAATATTCATGCAGAGGCCCTTGACAGTTTTTTTTCTGGAAAATGAATAAAGGTAATTGTGGCCACTGGGCTGCGCAAGGCCAAAAGTGGCCGAGGCCTGGGCGCCGGCTGGGCCGCCCAGCCGTTGCAATAGATGGGCTGGCCCACCCGCACCCACCCCCACCCACTTAAATGACGTGGCGGGACGGGGCCGAGCTGCTGGCTCGCTAACGCGCAGGGCCCGCGTGCGCTCTCTCTCCTCCCGTCCACCTCTTCTTCCTCCTCTTTGCTCCCCTGACGTAGCAACAGAGAGCACGTGTTCCGGTGGCCGCGGTGCTCCGGCGAGCTTCTCGGGCGAGCGAGGCCCCCAAAGCGGTTGCCGGAGAGCATCGTCCATGGCCAGGCAGCAGGGTAGTGGGGTGGCTGGGAGGGCGGCAGCGAGTGGAGGCAGTGAGCGGCGGGTCCAGTGGAATCCGGCAACCCGGTGGTCGGTAAGGGCAGGCGAGGGCGCCGGAGAGTGGTGATTCATGCGGCGGGTAGCATGGAGCGCGGGGGCAGCTGGGAATGCGGTGGCAGACCGCGGCAGTGGGTGGCGGCCTCGACCAATGGAAGGGCTAGGGTGGACGGCGAAGCTAGGCGAAGGTATGGGCGGAATCCCCGGAGCATGGTGCGCTTAGCGATGAAATCAAACGGCCGGAGTGCCAAATTTGAGCGAGGCCCAGAAGTGGTTGTGGCGGCGCGCGCCGGCGATTTAGGCACCCATGGGCACGATTGCTCGGGTGAGTTATTTACCCGGAACCACCACACATGGGGCTAGGGTAACAGTTCAGTATCAGACTTGAGCCATGTCACAAAAAGCAACCAACTCTGAGACTAACTGGTAACGCGGACACTAGACCCATGGGCCCATTGGTCCCGGTTCGTGAGGCCAGGGAGCCTGCCGGGCCTCGTGGGGGCATTGGTCCTAGTTCGTCTAGCTCCCTTTGTCCCGGTTGGTGGGACGAACCGGGACCAATGGGCCTCGCTCCTGGCCCACCACCATTGGTCCCGGTTGGTGGCCTGTGCCGGGACCAAAGGTGGTCTTTAGTACCGGCTCAAGCCACGAACCGGGACCAATGAACCAGCCAGGGGAGAGGGCTTTTGTGTGTAAAATATTAAAAGCAAAAAGAATTTTCATAAAATAAAAAAAGCAAAAAAGAAAAGAAAATTAATAAGTAGAAACAAAATAAAATAAATAAGTAGAAACAGAAAAAACTTTAATAAATAAGTAGAAACAAAATAAACTTTAATAAAGCAAAATAATTAAACTATAATAAAATAAATAAAAATAGCAACAGTAAGTAGAAACAAAATAAAATAAATAAAGCAAAAAGAAAGAATTTTCATAAAATAAATAAAAAAGCAAAAAAGAAAAGAAAATAAATAAATAGAAACAAAATAAACTTTAATAAATAAGTAAAAACAAACTAAACTTTTATAAAACCTCTAGTATTACTGAAACTAAAATTATATAAAATTTATGTAACTAAAATTATCAAAGTATTTTCTGTTCAAAACATTAAAAGAAAAAATAATTTTTATAAAGAAATGTTTTCTTAGAAACTTCAATAGCAAAAAGAATTATCATAAAAAAATTGTTAGAAACTAAAATAACAAAATATGTTTTTGAATATAATGATAAAACACAGTAATATTAAATAGCAGAAAAAAGAATCACTAAAAAATCTATTTTTATAGTAAAGCTATTCAAAAACTAGTGATTCGCACAAATTTCCAAAAAATAAAATTTAAACTATTCAAATTATAAAACAAATGGCACTAACAGAAAGTTCATAAGTTTTTTTACCTAAAAGCAAAAAGAATCACTGAAAAACTAGTAAGTATTTTGTTGTAAGTAGAGGCAAAATAAAATAAATAAAGCAAAAAATAAAACAAAAAAATAAAAAAAGTGCCACCTAAAGGGCCACCACGGCCTGAATACGACTAGAAACCCAACAATGGGTCAGGATTCAGGCCCGCAGTAGGCCCACAGGCACATAGTGACAGATTAGGCCAGAAAGCCTGCAGTTGAGAGGAGCTCGAGAGGGTGGGTGTAGCAGCGCTTATAAACCACTCTCGAGCTCTCTCAACTAGCGAGGTGGGAATAAACTTTGGCCGTGACGTGGACAGCACAGGTCCTTTGGCCCCGGTTGGTGGCACCAACTAGGACTAAAGGGTGGCATTGGTCCCTGTTGGTGCCACGAACCGATACCAATGCCCCCCCTTTTAGTCCCGGTTGGTGCCACCAACAGGGACCAAAGGCCTCTGCTTCCTGCCCTTTAGGCTGCTGAAAAGAGACCTTTGGTCCCGGTGGTGGCACCAACCGGGACTAAAAGGGTGCATTGGTCCCGTTTGGTGCCACGAACCGGTACCAATGCGTCATGTATATAAGCAAGACTTGTGAAAATTTTCACTTCTCATCTCGCAGTTGCCGCCCGGACGACATCGACGCCGCCAGGCTGCCATCCCCGTCCGTCGTCTCCGTCGTCGCCGTCGCCCTGCCCCGGCCTCGACGCGCCCTGCCCCGACATCGCTGTCGCCGAGCCCTGCCCCGGCCTCGACGCGCCCTGCCCCGACTTTGCCGTCGCCGAGCCCCACCCGACCTCGTTGCACGCTGCCCCGACCTTGCCGTCGCGCACGCCGAGCGCCCTGCCCCGACCTCACCGCCGCTCGCCTGCACTGTGCGCCTCAC
>NC_041387.1:681913323-681947017 GCF_002162155.2 Triticum dicoccoides | reverse complement strand
TTTTTCTGATCATAGAATTTTTGGGTGATATTATAGTAGAACATGCAATTTTTTGTATGTTCTTATGCAAAGAATATGTCATTTTTTTATAGAATTTTTATTTTGTTCATAGAATTTTTATTTTTTTCTGTTGTAATTTTGTTCATAAAGTTTTAGGATGAAAAAAAGAAGAAGAATAAAAAGGGAGGAGGAGAAGTTTCGTTTAGTTTTTGGATTATTTTAGTTTATGTTTAGTTTAGGAAGAAGGAAAAGACAAAGGAGAAGAGGAGGAGAAATAAATAAGAAGAGAAAGAAAAGAAAAAAGTGGAGAAGAAGAAAGAAATAGAAGAGAAGAAGAAAAAAATAGAGTAATTTCTATTTATTTTCTTCTTCACCTCTATTCCTTTCTTCTTCTCCTCGTTTTTTTCTTTTTTTATCGGGTATGTCATTGTCGATACACCACCTCCCTGATAACTTCGACATGAGGGGGGGGGTCGATATACCCCCTCCCCAATAACTTCGACATGAGGAGGGATAGGTGGTCGAGGGGTCGAGGGTTCGAGGGTCGTCGAGGGTTCGAGGGTTTGAGGGTTCGGGGGTTCTATGGTCGAGGGTTCGAGGGTCGAGGGTTCGAGGGTTCTAGGAATGTGCAAAAGTTAGAATTTTTAATGTTCATAGAATTTTTTTTGGTGATATTGTTGTCGAATATGCAAATGTTTGTATGTTCATATGTAAAGAATATGTCAATTTTTTTGTAGTAGATGATGATGATGATGATATATGAAAACTTGGTCAATTTTTTCTGTTGTAATTTTGTTCGATGAATGTTTTCTGTTAAATCTCGTATTAAGTTTGTTCGATGAATGTTTCATGGGAGAGAGGGAGTAAAAACTCATCAGACATGAGGGGGAGGAGTCCCCCTCCGGTTCCTAACTCTCTTGGGAATTCAACATATATTGAACATGAGGGGGGGGGTCTATACCCCCTCCCCGATAACTTTGACATGAGGGGGGGTCGATATTCCCCCTCCCCGATAACATTTTTCCCATGTATGTATGTCGTCGTTCTCGATATACCCCCTCCTTTACCAAGTTAAAATAGCGTTGTCATAGAGGCCACCCCGAACTCTTTACGCGTTGTCGAGGCCACCCCAAACCCTAGAGAAGCATGGAGGCCATTAATTAATATAATTCCTTGTTATGAATAGCTATAGCTAGGTCTACGTTTGCCACTAATATATCCATCAGTCATGTTTGTATAGTAATTGCCATGTTGTAATATTTGCAGAAACTATGGAGCACGACCGAGACGAGGAAGCAGAACGGGTGTTGGGGGATATAATCGCAACCGGAGCTGATGTCATGTCGTATCTCAACGAAACCGATGGTCTGGAAGGAGAGGGTGAAGAAGCAGGCCATGGTTATCAAACAACGGAGGAGGAAGGTCATGATTATGATGGCTCCGGTGACCGAATGCCGGTGCAAGAAGGAGACGGTGATGACGGCTCCGGGGACCGAACAGAGTCCGGCCAGGTATATATATTAATTAAGCCCGTGCTAACTAGCTAATTGATGCATTCATTGTTTTTGTATATACAGATATTAGCTCTCATCTTTCTTCTTATTTCTGGCCCTCCGGATCGAGCACAACTTCGGTAAAGAGACGAGGCCCGAGAAAAAGTTGCGCTCGGATGAAAGGTTCACGATCATAGCAATCGCGCGCAATGGCCAACCGATTGAACCCCTCCGGACCAAGGATGCATTTACTGCTCAGTGCAGGGTTCTTGTTAGGGACATGATCCCGATCAGCATCGAGCTATTGAATCAGCCTAAGGATGAAGAGCTTCAAGTTTCTTTTGTCGAAGATAGACAGAAAGATGATCTTTGGAAAGCGTTGAAGGTAAATTTCACCCTACCGGACGAGGAGGATCCGGAGAATCTAGTTATGGAGCCAACGATCAAGTCCTTTGCGTTCAAGAAGATGGCAGATCTATTCAGGAGGTGGAAGAAGGAGCTAAAAGCGAAGTTTGCCGACAAAAAAAAGACACCAGAATTCGTTGGCTGATTTGAGAAGCTCAGAGATCAATATGACACATTTGAGGCCAACAAGACATCATGGAGTAAGAAGATGTCAGAGACAAACAAGATAAATGTTGCGAACAAGGAGCATCACCATCGCACGGGGTTAGGTGGCTGCCTCAAAGCTCGACCATTGTGGGCCAGGGCTGAGAACGACCTGCTTGATAAAGGGGTTGAACCAGAGACATTGAACTGGCCAGACCATTGTCGGACTTGGTTCTTTGGGATTAGCGGAACCTTGGACCCTGTAATAGGGAAGTGCGTTTGGACGAGGGAGCAACTGCGAATACCCCTCACGAAACTTCAGCACTATATTAACGCAGCGCAGGAAGGGACGTTTGTTCCAGACAGAGAGAAGGACGAGCTCACAATGGCCATCAGGAATCCTGAGACCCCTGGACGGACACGAGGCACGCTAGGCTCCGTTCTGTGGAAGGCTGGGTTTTCGGACGCAGGCGGTTACAAATGCCAAGAGATGAGGAGGAAAGTGGAGGAGAGCGAACTGCAGGAGCTGCACACAAGGGTATGGAAGCTAGAGGAATGAGATGCAGTTTGAAGCAAGCCACCTGCCAAAGCTACCCCGCCATCTCAGCGGAGAAGCAGCGTGGATTCCACCGAGCTACTTCAGCTGGAGCCTGTCTTCACGACTCCTACTCGCTACCCCATGGATGCTATCTCGGAGTCTCAACATTGCCACCTTATGACGCAATGGCAGAACTACAAAGTCAAGGCGACTGTCGGCTCTGTTCCACCTCCTGAACCCGGTGCAACTTTTCACTGCCGTTCAATTCCAGAAGGATATGCTAGGGTGATGGTGGATGAAATAATGGAGGGATTTGAGGAGCTCGTGCTTGACCACCCGACCGGTGAAGGGGAGACTCGGTTGGGTTCTGCTCTGAAGACTCCATGCCTATGGCGGAAGGAGCTCATCAACCTTCCAAACTAGACGCCTCCGCCTCCTCCTCATCCTCCAGCAAGTCAGGGCACTCCGCCTCCTCCTCCGCCTGTGCTACCTCTTGAGCACTGCGTTGGTTTTCCCTTGAAGAGGAAAGGGTGATGCAGCAAAGTAGTGTAAGTATTTCCCTCAGTTTTGAGAACCAAGGTATCGATCCAGTAGGCGGCTACACACAAGTCCCTCGTAACTACACAAACAAACAAGAACCTCGCAACCAACGCGATAAAGGGGTTGTCAATCCCTTCATGGCCACTTGCGAAAGTGAGATCTGATAGAGATAATAAGATAAGATAAATATTTTTGGTATCTTTATGATATAGATTGAAAAGTAAAGATTGCAAAATAAAGTAGATTGGAAACTTATTTGATGGAAAATAGACCCGGGGGGCATAGTTTTCACAAGTGGCTTCTCTCAAGATAGCATAAGTATTATGGTGGGTGAACAAATTACTGTCGAGCCATTGATAGAAAAGTTCATAGTTATGAGAATATCCAGGCATGATCATGTATATAGGCATCACGTCCGCGACAAGTAGATCGAAACGATTCTGCATTTACTACTATTACTCCCCACATCGACCGCTATCCAAGTTGCATCTAGAGTATTAAGTTCATAAGAACAGAGTAACGCATTAGGCAACATGACATGATGTAGAGAGATAAACTCAAGCAATATGATATAAACCCATCCTTTTATCCTCGATGGCAACAATACAATACGTGCCTTGTGATACGTCCATTTTGCATCATGCTTTTATATCAATATTTATTGCATTATGGGCTGTTATTACACTTTATATCTCAATACTTATGGCTATTTTCTCTTATTTCACAAGGTTTACCATGAAGAGGGGGAATGTCGGCAGCTGGAATTCTGGCTGGAAAAGGAGCAAATGTTGGAAACCTATTCTGCACAGCTCCAAAAGTCCTGAAACTCCACGAAACAACTTTTTGGAATTAATAAGAATTTTTGAGCGAAAGAAATACACCGAGGGGCCCACACCCTGTCTAGGAGACAGGGGGCGTGCCCCCCCCCCTATAGGGTGCGCCCCCTATCTCCTGGGCCCCCTGCTGGGCCTCCGGTGTCCATCTTCTACTATATCATCGCTTTTACCCTGGAAAAAATCATGGGCAAGCTTATGGGAAGAAACTCCGCCGCCACGATGCGGAACCTTGGCGGAACCAATCTAGGGCTCCGGCGGAGCTGTTCTGTTGGGGACACTTCTCTCCGGGAGGGGGAAATCATCACCAACGTCATCACCAACGATCCTCTCATCGGGAGAGGGTCAGTCTCCATCAAAATCTTCACCAGCACCATCTCCAGATATTCCTTTTGTCTTTGATGATGATTGTGTAGAAGCATTTGAAACACTTATGAAAGCTTTGATCACTGCACCTATTGTTCAGCCACCTGATTGGAATTTACCTTTTGAAATTATGTGTGATGCTAGTGATTTTGTTGTAGGTGCTGTTTTAGGGCAAAGAGTCGATAAGAAATTGAATGTTATCAAGTATGCTAGTAAAACTCTTGATACTGCCCAGAGAAATTATGCTACTACTGAAAAAGAGTTCTTAGCACTTGTGTTTGCATGTGATAAGTTTAGACCTTATATTGTTGATTCCAAAGTTACTATTCACACTGATCATGCTGCTATTAAATATCTTATGGAAAAGAAAGATGCTAAGCCTAGACTCATTAGATGGGTTCTCTTGCTTCAAGAGGTTGACTTGCATATTATTGATAGAAAGGGAGCTGAGAACCCCGTTGCAGATAACTTGTCTAGGTTAGAAAATGTTCTTGATGACCCACTGCCTATTAATGATAGCTTTCCTGATGAACAATTAGCGGTCGTTAATGCTTCTCGTACTGCTCCTTCGTATGCTGGTTATGCTAATTACATTTTTGCTAAATTTATACCGCCTAGTTTCACACACCAGCAAAAGAAAAAGTTCTTTTATGATTTAAGACATTACTTCTGGGATGATCCACACCTTTATAAAGAAGGAGTAGATGGTGTTATTAGATGTTGTGTGCCTGAGCATGAACAGGAACAGATCCTACGTAAGTGTCACTCTGAATCCTATGGGGGACACCACGCTGGAGATAGAAGTGCACACAAGGTACTACAATCTGGTTTTCATTGAGCTACTCTCTTCAAAGATGCTCGTAAGTTTGTCTTATCTTGTGATGAATGTCAAAGAATAGGTAACATTAGTAGACGCCAAGAAATGCCTATGAATTATTCTCTTGTTATTGAACCATTTGATGTTAGGGGCTTTGATTATATGGGACCTTTTCCTGCCTCTAATGGTGATACACATATTTTAGTTGTTGTTAACTACGTACTAAGTGGGTAGAAGCTATTCCAACTAGTAGTGCTGATCTGAACACTTCTATTAAAATGCTCAAGGAAGTTAATTTTCCGAGGTTTGGAGTCCCTAGATATCTTATGACTGATGGTGGTTCACATTTTATTCATGGTGCTTTCCGTAAGATGCTTGCTAAGTATGATGCCAATCATAGAATCGCATCTCCTTATCATCCGCAGTCTAGTGGTCAAGTCGAGTTGAGCAATAGAGAGCTCAAATTAATTTTGTAAAAGACTGTGAATAGATCTAGAAAGAATCGGTCCAAAAAACTTGATGATGCATTATGGGCCTATAGAATTGCATACAAAAATCCTATGGGTATGTCTCCATATAAAATGGTTTATGGAAAAGCGTGTCATTTACCTCTTAAACTTGAACATAAGGCATATTGGGCTATTAAAGAGCTCAACTATGACTTCAAACTTGCCGGTGAGAAGAGGTTGTTTGATATTAGCTCACTTGATGAATGGAGAACCCAAGCGTACGAAAATGCCAAGCTATTCAAAGAAAAAGTCAAACGTTGGCATGATAAGAGGATACAAAAGCATGAGTTTAACGTAGGAGACTATGTATTATTATTCAACTCTCGCTTAGGAATTTTTGTAGGAAAACTTCTCTCAAAATGGGAAGGTCCTTACGTTATCGAGGAGGTCTATCATTCTGGTGCCATAAAAATCAACAACTTCGAAGGCACGAGTCCAAGGGTGGTAAACGGTCAAAGTATTAAACATTATATTTCAGGTAATCCTATCAATGTTGAAACTAATATTATTGAAACCGTGATCCCTGAATAATACATAAGGGACACTTTCCAGAACGTTCCAGACTTCGAAAAGGTATAGGTATGTGGTACAGTAAGTAAACCGACTTCAAAACAACTCCAGTGGCATTTTTTATCAGTTTTGGAATATTTAAGAAGAAAGAAGTAGTCCGAAAGGGAGACGAGGCTCCCACGAGAGTGGAGGCCCCCCCTACTGGGCGCGCCCCCCTGTCTTGTGGGCACCTCGTGTGTCTCCCGGACTCCATTTTCTTGCACGTTACGTATTTTGGTTGGTAAAAATTCATTATTTATACTCCCGAAGGTTTGACCATCGTATCACGCAAATATTCCTTGTTTTTGTTTCGAGCTGTTTTTGTTGCAGATCTTGAACACCATGACTTCACCCTCCTCCAACAACGAAGACAAGGATGCTTGGATATTGAAGATAAAGCTGAAACGAGAAGAACTAGAAGAGATCAACAAGGATGAAGGGATCAAGAAGGCCACGGAGGTTCAAGCTCTGGCGGTGAAAGAGAAGACACCCCTCAACCTTTACCTAACATTTTCACTCCAACAGAGATCGAAGGTTTCAAGATCATTGAGTTAACTCGCATACAGAACAGTATCTTACATAGGAGAATATTCTGTTGAAGGATCATATCACCGGACTCAAGGGCATTATCCGCAAGTTGGAGGAGCTTTTACGCTCGATGTGCGATTATCCACCGTCATCATCACCACCTCCATCACCTCCGAGGACATAATCGCATGGGTATGGGCACTCCCCTTGGCAACTGCCAAGCTTGGGGGAGGTGCCCCGGTATCGTATCACCATCACACTCCTATCTTTAACGTTTTATTTAGTTCGATCCTTTTAGTAGTATCTTCATCTAGTATATTGAAGTTTTGATATCAAGTAGTTTGAGTTTTGCTTTGTGATTGAGGGAGTCCTGGACTAGGGGGTGTCCGGATAGCCGAACTATCATCATCGGCCGGACTCCAAGACTATGAAGATACAAGATTGAAGACTTCATCCCGTGTCCGGATGGGACTTTCCTTGGCATGGAAGGCAAGCTTGGCGATACGGATATGTAGATATCCTACCATTGTAACCGACTCTGTGTAACCATAGCCCTCTCCGGTGTCTATATAAACCGGATGGCTTTAGTCCGTAGGACGAACAACAATCATACCATAGGCTAGCTTCTAGGGTTTAGCCTCCTTGATCTCGTGGTAGATCTACTCTTGTAACACACATCATCAATATTAATCAAGCAGGACGTAGGGTTTTACCTCCATCAAGAGGGCCCGAACCTGGGTAAAATATCGTGTCCCTTGTCTCCTGTTACCATCCGCCTAGACGCACAGTTCGGGACCACCTACCCGAGATCCGCCGGTTTTGACACCGACATTGGTGCTTTCATTGAGAGTTCCTCTGTGTCGTCACCGATAGGCTCGATGGCTTCTTCGATCATCAACAACGACGCAGTCCAGGGTGAGTCCTTCCTCCCCGGACAGATATTCGTATTCGGCGGCTTTGCACTGCGGGCCAATTCGCTTGGCCATCTAGAGCAGATCGAAAGCTATGCCCCTGGCTGTCTGGTCAGATTTGGAAGTTTGAACTTCACAGCCGACATCCGCGGAGATTTGATCCTCGACAGATTCGAGCCACAGCCGAGCATGCCGCACTGTCGCAACGAGCATGATTTAGCTCTGCAGCCGGACAGTATCCTGGAGGCCGCACTTGAGTCCGCTCCGATCTTCAATTCAGAGCCGGCTGCGCAGATCGAGGACGGATGGCTAGACACCGCCTCGGGGGCTGCAACCTCTACGGCGATAGAGCCGAACACTGACCTTGTCCCTCATGAAGCTCGTGACTCCGAGGTGTCGGACTCCTTGCCGGACTCTGAACCTCCCGCGCCCCCTCCGATCGAATCCGGTTGGGCGCCGATCATGGAGTTCACCGCCACGGACATCTTTCAGCACTCACCTTTCGGCGACATCTTGAGTTCGCTAAAGTATCTCTCGTTATCAGGAGAGCCCTGGCCGGACTGCGGTCAGGACGGTTGGGATGCGGAAGACGAAGAAATTCAAAGCCCACCCACCACCCACCTAGTAGCCACTGTCGACGATCTAACCGACATGCTAGACTACGACTCCGACGACATCGACGGTATGGACGACGATGCCGGAGACGACCAAGAACCAGCGCCTACCGGGCACTGGAAAGCCACCTCATCATATGACATATACATGGTGGATATCCCAAAGGATGGGAATGGCGAAGGAACAACGGAGGATGACCCCTCCAAGAAACAGCCCAAGCACCGGCGTCAGCGGTGCCGCTCTAAATCCCGCCACAGCAAGAATGAAGATTCCGGCATCGGAGATAATAACACCCCAGACAGTGCCGAAGACAACCCACTCCAGCAAGATTCAGCACAGGAGGACGAAGACACCAGCCCTCATGAGAGAGCGGCAGAAGAAGAGGTAGAGGATTATATGCCTCCCTCCGGAGACGAGGCAAGCCTCGACGATGACGAATTCATCGTGCCTGAGGATCCCGTCGAACAAGAGTGTTTTAAACACAGGCTTATGGCCACGGCAAGCAGCCTCAAGAAAAAGCAGCAACATCTTAGAGCTGATCAAGATCTACTAGCCGACAGATGGACTGAAGTCCTCGCGGCCGAAGAGCATGAGCTCGAAAACCCCTCCAAAAGCTACCCTAAACGCAAGCTACTCCCCCGATTAGAGGAGGAGGCATATGAACCTGCATCACCAGCAGACAATACGGCTGACCGACCACCCCGTGGTCGCGAGAGAGAGGCCTCTAGGCCCTTCACTAGAACCGTACCTCGACATCGCTCGAAAAGCACAAGGCCACAGGGGAACGCTCCGGACTTGCGAGATATATTGGAGGATAAGGCAAGACAATCAAGATCGATCTATGGATCACGTGGGCGCCCCATGATACGTGACGACAACCGTCGCGCCAGACACAGTAAGTCCGGTCGGGCCAAACAAAATAGACAAAGCTCTTTTGAGATCCATCGTGATATCGCCCAGTACAGAGGCGCCGCACACCCACTATGCTTCACAGATGAAGTAATGGATCATCAAATCCCCGAAGGTTTAAACTCGTGAATATTGAATCTTACGATGGCAAAACAGACCCCGCAGTTTGGATCGAAGACTATCTCCTCCACATCCACATGGCCCGCGGTGACGATCTTCACGCCATCAAATATCTCCCACTCAAACTTAAAGGACCAGCCCGGCATTGGCTTAACAGCTTGCCAGCAGAGTCAATCGGGAGTTGGGAAGACCTGGAAGCCGCATTCCTCGATAACTTCCAAGGCACGTATGTGCGACCAACAGACGCTGATCACCTAAGCCATATAATTCAGCAGCCAGACGAATCGGCCAGACAATTCTGGACACGGTTCTTAACCAAGAAAAACCAAATCGTCGATTGTCCGGATGCGGAGGCCCTCGCGGCCTTCAAGCATAACATCTGCGACGAGTGGCTTGCCCGGCACCTGGGACAGGAAAAGCCGAAATCCATGGCAGCCCTCACATCACTCATGACCCGCTTCTGCGCGGGTGAGGACAGCTGGCTAGCACGCAGCAACAACCTCAGCAAAAATTCTCGCAGTCCGGATATCAAGGACCGTAATGGCAGGTCGCGTTGCAACAAAAACAAACGCCGCATTAACGGCGATAATAGTGAAGATACGACAGTCAATGCCGGATTCAGAGGCTCTAAACCCGGTCAACGGAAAAAGCCATTCAAAAGAACTACTCCGGGTCCGTTCAATTTGGACCGAATACTCGGCCGCTCGTGCCAGATACACGGTACCCCCGAAAAGCCAACCAACCACACCAATAGGGACTGTTGGGTATTCAAGCAGGCAGGCAAGTTAATTGCCGAAAACAATGACAAGGGGCTGCATAGCGATGACGAGGAAGAGACCCGACCGCCGAACAATAGAGGACAGAAGGGTTTCCCCCCACAGGTGCGGACGGTGAACATGATATATGCAACGCACATACCCAAAAGGGAGCGGAAGCGTGCACTCTGGGATGTATACGCGATGGAGCCAGTTGCCCCAAAGTTCAATCCATGGTCCTACTGCCCGATCACTTTTGACCGAAGGGACCACCCCACCAGCATCCGCCATGGCGGATTCGCCGCATTGGTTTTAGACCTAATCGTCGACGGATTTCACCTCACCAGAGTCCTCATGGACGGCGGCAGCAGCCTGAACCTTCTTTATCAGGATACAATGCGCAAAATGGGCACAGACCCCTCAAGGATTAAACCTACCAAGACGACCTTTAAAGGCGTCATACCAGGTGTAGAAGCCAATTGTATAGGCTCAGTTACACTGGAAGTGGTCTTCGGATCCCCGGATAACTTCCAAAGCGAGGAGTTAATCTTCGACATAGTTCCGTTCCGCAGCGGCTACCATGCTCTGCTCGGACGTACCGCGTTCGCAAAGTTCAACGCGGTGCCTCACTATGCATACCTCAAGCTTAAGATGCCAGGCCCTCGAGGAGTCATCACGGTCAACGGAAACACTGAACGCTCTCTCCGAACGGAGGAACACACAGCGGCTCTCGCGGCAGAAGTACAGTGCAGCCTCTTAAGGCAATTCTCGAGTCCGGCCGTTAAGCGACCGGACACGGCTAAACGCGCCCGGAGTAACCTGCAACAAGACAACCTGGCACGTTCCGAGCACGCGTAGCAGTGCGGCCCCAACCCCAGCCCCTGCAAAACGTCAAGACAGGTCCTTCGCGTACACCATTATGCTCTGAAGATACCATGGCCATGGGGAGAGGGGCACGACCATGATAGGCCCAGAATGCGGCTCAACCACACCAGGGGCTCTCAAGTGTGTCATTCTTTTTTTCTTTTTCCTTTTTATTTTTACCCATAGGACTCTGTTCGTCAGAGGCCCTGTCCGGTAGCAGACCTGCCGAACTCACGATGCAACAGCCAGGGAAGGAGAAAGGCTACAACGAATATCCAGGTGGTCTCCATTACGAGCATTAAATCTGTTTTATGCACCATTCCGCAGCCTACCCCTGGAGGGGGACATGTTTAATAGCCCCACCCCTTGCTTATCGCACCATTTGTATCATTCTGCATTTACAACAGTTTTTCTTGAATAAGTAATGCAGCACCTTTTTGCTTCCAATTGCATTTCCTTCTTATACATATGTTCATTTATGACATGTTGCATCCGTAAATTTTGGTACGGCTAAATACACCAGGGGCTTATGTTTCCCACATCATGGTGTGATAAGTCCGAACACTTTCACAAGTGCGGCACCCCGAACTTATAACATTATATGCATCGGCTCCGAATCATGTCTTGGGTCAATAGTTGGGTTTGCCCGGCTCCCATGTTTTGGTACCTTACGTTCTGTTGTCGGCTAAGGTAGCACTGGGAGAACCACTACGATTGCGCCCCAGTTGAGCTGGGCGAGTGCCTCAGTGGAGAAAGCTAAAACTGACCGTCATGATGAGGCGAGAGCCGGTCTCTATTCGAGAGGTTTTTTGCGAGTCCCTAAAGACTTATGCCCCTTAGAGCGGGGAGCCAGCTTTGTCCGGCCCAGGCGTGGATAGCGCCCCAAATTCGGCATTCAACTAGGGGCTTCACCGAAATTTAAAATTATAGAATTCTATGGCTAAGTGAGAGTGTTCAAGCATTATAAGTCCGGTTGCCTTGTTCGTTGTGTTGAGCGCCACCCTAGATGGACCCAAAAATGGGAACAAGAGTGCTCAAGTTTATCCCGAACACCCCAGCACTCGTGGCATGGGGGCTGAAGCCGACGACTTGCCATCTCTCAGATTTGATAAACAGCCGCACAGAAGGTAATATTTTAAATTAACAAGCGTTGCTTAGCACATATGAACTAAGTTTTCAGCGCACAGGATAACAAAATGCGAGTCTACTCAAATATTACATCTTTGGAGCACTCACCCGCAATAGTGCGGGCACCCTTCAGCACAGTCTTATAATACATCTCGGGAGTACGATATTCCTTGCCCTGCGGTGGCGCGTCCATCACAAGCTTCTGAGAATCCATCTTGCCCCAGTGCACCTTTGCGCGGGCAAGGGCCCGATGGGCACCTTCAATACAGGCGGAGTGCTTGATGACTTCAACCCATGGACACGCATCCACCAGCCGCCGCACCAGGCCGAAGTAGCTCCCAGGCATGGCCTCCTTTGGCCACAGCCGAACAATGAGGCCCTTCATGGCCTATTCGGCCACCTTGTGGAGCTCGACCAGCTGCTTCAGCTGGTCGCTAAGGGGCACCGGATGTCCGGCCTCAGCATATTGAGACCAGAAGACCTTCTCCGTCGAGCTCCCCTCCTCGGCCCGGTAGAACGCGGCAGCATCGGACACGCTGCAAGGAAGATCTGCGAACGCTCCTGGAGAGCTCCGAATTCGGGAAAGCAACAGGTAATTAACACTCACATGCTTACTTTGCATGAAAAATGCCTTACCCGCTGCTATTTTCTTCAACGCCTCGATTTGTTGGAAGGCCTTGTAGGCTTCGGCCTTAGCGGCTTTGGCACTCTCAAGAGCCGTTGCAAGCTCAGACTCTCGAGTCTTCGAGTCACGCTCCAGGCTCTCATGTTTTTTCACGAGATCCTGGAGCTCTTGCTGTACCTCCGCCACCCGCGCCTCCTGCTTCTCTCGCTCGGTGTGCTCCGCGGCCGCATTACGTTCGGCCGCGGCCACCGCCTTCTTCAGGGTAGCCGCCTCGTTAGTGGCCCCTGCAATACCGACGTTATCCTTGTCATTCTTCTTGCAACCAAAATCCTTTTCTGTAAGGTACAATTTTACTAAGGTGTTACTCACCTTCCTTTTCCTCGAGCTGCTTCTAGGCACGGCCGATCTCGTTCTCGGACTGCTCGAGGCTTTGTTTCCAAGTATTAACCTCCGCAGTCAGTGCGGCAGAGGTCAGCAGCGCAGCCTGCAATCCCATATTGACATGTTTTTTATGACTCTTGCGTACATCTTTTTAGATCCTCAGTCCGGCTTTTCTTTCCGAACACCGAACCGAGCATCAGGGGCTACTGTCTATACGGTACTATTTTACATATATAAAAATTCTTACCTCAAAGCCTGTTAGAAGGCTGTTGCAGGCTTCGGTCAGCCCACTCTTGGCGAGCTGAACCTTCTGAATCACCGCACTCATAACAGTGTGGTGTTCCTCTTGGATGGAGGCGCCGTTGAGCGCCTCCAGCAAGCTATCCGGCGCCTCCGGTTGGACGGAGGCTGCCGGCGTCACGGTCTTGCCCTTCTTACGAAGGGGCCGCCCGCCGGACTCCGGAGCCACTATGGGTTCCGGGGCTGAGTCCGGTGCAAAGTCCGGGAGGTTGTTCTGCGACACCTCCGGGGCCTCCTCCTCCTGGCGGGTTCCTTCCCGGGATCCCACCTCGGCATCGTCCGCGTCACAGGGGCTGGAGGCGGTCGAAAGGGAATCCATATCCGACGCACCTAAGGACCCGCTCGACGAAGTGGGAAGATTATCCTTGGGCGGACTGCAAGGTTGTATGCGGCATTAGAAAGACATTATGTGGCGAAAAACCATAAAGTTATTCGGGAGTCCGAATACTTACGATCTCACCAGGGGCTTGGCCCTTGGAGGCCAGTCCTCGTCGTCGTCGCTGGCGTTGGCAGAGCAGTCCGGGGAAAGAGTTTTTCCCTTCTTGGACCCTTCGGCCTCCCTCGTTGGGGAGGCCTTCCTTTTCTTCCCTCCCCCCGCTGGGGGAGAGGCTTTCTTCTCCTCCTCCTCGCCTTTGCGAGAGGAGTCGGCCTCGGAGTCATCATCCGATAACACCTGAAAACGGGAATTCTTCCGAGTCCCCGTGGCCTTCTTCTTGGCCTTCTTCTCTGGCACCACGTGGGGTGCGGGAGCCAGCAGCCCCGTTAAACGGGCGTCCGCTGGGTCCTCTGGCAATGGGGCCGGACAGATAGTCTGCTCGGCCTTTGCCAGCCAGTCCTGTCAAAGGAGAGGGAGCTAAGATCCCACATAGAGTCAAACTATGGAAAACAAGCGTCCCGTAAAGGACAAAATCACTTACCTCGTCAGCCGGACGCTGCGAGCTGAATCCGCGATCTTCGGTAGCGGATGCGGGAGCCTCGGCGCCCTTGAACAACACTTTCCAGAAATCTTAGTATGTAGTGTCGAAGAGCCCGCTCAAAGTCTGGTGCTGCGCCGGATCGAACTCCCACATGTTGAAGCCCCGTCGTTGGCACGGGAGAATCCGGCGCATGAGCATGACCTGGACTACGTTGACAAGCTTGAGCTTCTTGTCCACTAGCTTTTGGATATAGGCCTGGAGTCCGGTCAGCTCCTCCGAATCACCCCATGTCCGGCCACTCTCTTTCCAGGAGGTGAGCCGTGTGGGGATGCCAGATCTGAATTCGGGGGCCGCTGCCCATTCAGGGTAACGCGGCTCGGTGATGTAGAACCACCCCGATTGCCACCCCTTAATGGTTTCCACGAAAGTGCCCTCAAGCCAAGTAACGTTGGACATCCGGCCCACCATGGCGCCTCCGCACTCCGCTTGGCTGCCCTTCACAACCTTCGGCTTGACACTGAAGGTCTTGAGCCACAAGCCGAAGTGGGGCTGGATGAAGAGGAAGGCCTCACACACGACGGTAAACGCCGAGATGTTGAGGATGAAATTCGGGGCCAGATCATGGAAATCCAGGCCGTAGTAGAACATGAGCCCCCGGACAAAGGGATGGAGTGGGAAGCCCAGTCCGCGGAGGAAATGGGGAAGAAATACTACACTCTCATGTGGCCTGGGGGTGGGGATGAGCTCTCCCTCGACGGGGAGCCGATGCGCGATGTTGCTGGACAAATATCCGGCACTGCGCAGCTTCTGGATGTGCCCCTCCATGACGGAGGAGGCCATCCACTTGCCTCCCGCTCCGGACATAGTTGGAGGAGGCTGAGGTGAGATGTGAGGACTTGGGCGCTGTAGCTCGAGTTCACGGAGATGGATAAGCCAAGGAGGAAGAAGGTGCAGGTAAAAGGGTTGGATCTTTATCCCCTTATATGGGCGGACAAAAACATGTGTTCCCACCGGCCTGATAAAACTCGCTTATCTCCCTAGCGCCGCAATCAATGGCGCGGTTGGGTTACCCACTTCCGTATTGATGGGAATCCCGGAATAAGGGGAGCACGATCTCTGCTTCGGCAAGACGTGCCAAGGAAACCGCTTTGCTAAACGCGCTGAGGTGGTACAATAAAAACGATTCAAGTAAAGGCTTGGTAGTCATGTGATGTCACGCCACCAAATACGTCAGCAGATTGAACTTGTGTAAATATTATTCTCTCTGCGGTGGTACGTGGAATTTATTTTGCAGAGCCGGACACTATCCTGGTGTTCACAATCTTCTATAAATTATTCGGAGGAGGAACCCGCCTTGCAATGCCGAAGACAATATGCGCGCCGGACTCGTCGTCATTGAAACCGGTATCAGGGGCTACTGAGGGAGTCCTGGACTAGGGGGTGTCCGGATAGCCGAACTATCATCATCGGCCGGACTCCAAGACTATGAAGATACAAGATTGAAGACTTCGTCCCGTGTCCGGATGGGACTTTCCTTGGCGTGGAAGGCAAGCTTGGCGATACGGATATGTAGATCTCCTACCATTGTAACCGACTCTGTGTAACCCTAGCCCTCTCCGGTGTCTATATAAACCGGATGGCTTTAGTCCGTAGGACGAACAACAATCATACCATAGGCTAGCTTCTAGGGTTTAGCCTCCTTGATCTCGTGGTAGATCTACTCTTGTAACACACATCATAAATATTAATCAAGCATGACGTAGGGTTTTACCTCCATCAAGAGGGCCTGAACCTGGGTAAAACATCGTGTCCCTTGTCTCCTATTACCATCCGCCTAGACCCACAGTTCGGGACCCCCTACCCGAGATCCGCCGTTTTTGACACCGACAGTGATCTCTTTTTGTAATCGAGTCCGCGAGCTATCTATAATAAAGATTAGTGTTGAGTCAAGGGCTTTGCTATGTTGCTATAATCTCTAGAAAGTAGAAAGAATAAAAGAGTTCATATTGATCCTATGGATAGTGATAACTTCACATATAGAAAGTATGAGGCATAAAAATTGTTGAGAGTTGATAAACTTAGCCTTGGTCATCATTGCAATTAATAGGAAGTGATAAGGAAAGAGGGGTTCACATATAAATATATTATTTTGGACACCTTTTATAATTGGGGGCACTCATTAAGTATGACATGCTAAAAGAGTTGATGTTGGAAAAGGAAGACAACGTAATGGTTTATGTTTTCCGGCATCTCAGTTAAAGTATATTGTCATTGACCTTCCAAACATGTTGAGCTTGCCTTACTCCCTCATGCTAGCCAAATTCCTTGCACCAAGTAGAGATACTACTTGTGCTTCCAAATATCCTTAAACCGAGTTTTGCCATGAGAGTACATCATACCTACCTATGGATTGAGTAAGATCCTTCAAGTAAGTTTTCATCGGTGCAAGCAATAAAAATTGCTCTCTAAATATGTATGACTTATTAGTGCAGAGAAAATAAGCTTTCTACGATCTTGTTGTGGAAGCAATAAAAGCGACGGACTGCATAATAAAGGTCCACATACAAGGGGCAATATAAAGTGACGTTCTTTTGCACTAAGAATTTGTGCATCCAACCCTAAACCTGTATGACAACCTCTGCTTCCCTCTGCGAAGGTCCTATCTTTTACTTTATGTTTTTACTTTATGCTTGAGTCAAGGTGATCCTCACCTTTCCCTTTTTTATTTTATCCTTTGGCAAGCTCCTTGTGTTTGAAAGATCATGATACATATATCAAACTGGATGTTAGTTAGCATGGGCTATTATTGTTGACATCACCTAAAGGTGAATACGTTGGGAGGCAACACAATAAGCCCCTATCTTTCTCAGTGTCCGGCTGAAACTCCATAACCACAAGTATTGCGTGAGTGTTAGCAATTATAGAAGACTACAAGATAGTTGAGTATGTGAACTTGCTGAAAAGCTCTATTGTTGACTCTTTCTGAAGTTACGATCAATTGCAATTGCTTCAATGACTGAGATTATAGTTTGTTAGTTCCCAATGAAGTTTTTGAACCATACTTGACATTGTGAATTGATTGTTACTCGAGCATAGAAATCATATGATAAATTATATATATGTTGCTGTTATAAGAATGATCATGATGCCCTCATGTCCGTATTTTATTCTTGTCGACACCTCTATCTCTAAACATGTGGACATATTTTTGATTTGGGCTTCCGCTTGAGGACAAGCGAGGTCTAAGCTTGGGGGAGTTGATACGTCCATTTTGCATCATGCTTTTATATCAATATTTATTGCATTATGGGCTGTTATTACACTTTATATCTCAATACTTATGGCTATTCTCTCTTATTTCACAAGGTTTACCATGAAGAGGGGGGAATGCCGGCAGCTGGAATTCTGGCTGGAAAAGGAGCAAACGTTGGAAACCTATTCTACACAGCTCCAAAAGTCCTGAAACTCCACGAAACAACTTTTTAGAATTAATAAGAATTTTTGAGCGAAAGAAATACACCAGGGGGCCCACACCCTATCCAGGAGACAGGGGGGCGCCCCCCCCCGCCTATAGGGCGCGCCCCCTATCTCCTGGGCCCCCTGCTGGGCCTCCAGTGTCCATCTTCTGCTAGATCATCGCTTTTTCCCTGGAAAAAATAATGGGCAAGCTTATGGGAGGAAACATCGCCGCTACGAGGAGTACCTTGGTGGAACCAATCTAGGGCTCTGGCGGAGCTGTTCTGCCGAGGACACTTCTCTCCGGGAGGGGGAAATCATCACCAACGTCATCACCAACAATCCTCTCTTCAGGAGGGGGTCAATCTCCATCAACATCTTCACCAGCACCATCTCCTCTCAAAACCCTAGTTCATCTCTTGTATCCAATCTTGTATCAAAACCACAAATTGGTACATGTGGGTTGCTAGTAGTGTTGATTACTCCTTGTAGTTGATGCTAATTGGTTTACTTGGTGGAAGATCATATGTTCAGATCCTTTAGGCATATTATTACTTCTCTGATTATGAACATGAATATGCTTTGTGAGTAGTTACGTTTGTTCCCGAGGACAAGGGTGAAGTCTTGCTATTAGTAGTCATGTGAGTTTGGTATTCGTTCGATATTTTGATGAGATGTATGTTGTCTTTTCCTCTAGTGGTGTTATGTGAACGTCAACTACATGACACTTCACCATTATTTGGGCCTAGAGGAAGGCATGGGGAGGTAATAAGTAGATGATGGGTTGCTACAGTGATAGAAGCTTAAACCCTAGTTTATGCGTTGCTTCGTTAGGGGTTGATATGGATCCATATGTTTAGTGCTGTGGTTAGGTTTACCTTAATACTTCTTTTGTAGTTGTGGACGCTTGCAATAAGGGTTAATCATAAGTGGGATGCTTGTCCAAGTAAGGGCAGTACCCAAGTATCGGTCCACCCACATATCAAATTATCAAAGTATCGAACGCGAATCATATGAACGTGATGAAAGCTAGCTTGACGATAATTCCCATGTGTCCTCGGGAGCTCCTTTCTCATTATTAGAAATTGTCCAGGCTTATCCTTTGCTACATAAAGGATTGGGCCACCTTGCTGCACTTTACTTATTTTATTTACTTATTACTCGTTACTATTTATCTTATCACAAAACTATCTATCACCTACAATTTCAGTGCTTGCAGAGAAAACCTTATTGAAAACCGCTTATCATTTCCTTCTGCTCCTCATTGGGTTCGACACTCTTACTTATCAAAAGGACTACGATTGATCCCCTACACTTGTGGGTCATCAGCTTGCTGCCCCTGCTGTCACTAGGAAAGGACACTGCAAGATTGAACCCAAAGCTAAGCACTACTCCCATTGCAAGAAAGATCAATCTAGTAGGCCAAACCAAACGTATAATTTGAAGAGACTTACCAAGATAACCAATCATACACAAAAGAATTCAAAGGAGATTCAAATATTTCTCATAGATAAACTTGATCATAAACCCACAATTCATCTGATCTCGACAAACACACCGCAAAAAAGAGTTACATCGAATAGATCTCCAAGAAGATCGAGGATAACATTGTATTGAGATTCAAAGAGAGAGAAGAAGCCATCTAGCTAATAACTATGGACACGAAGGTCTGTGGTAAACTAATCACAACACATCGGAGAGGCCTTGGCGATTATGTACACTACAAAAAAAGACACATCCGTGACATTTTGGGCCGAACGAATTTTTTCCTGTCATACTTATGGCACTTCTATGACGATAATTGTGACAGAACCCGGTATCATCATAGATGTGGTGGGCTCCTACTTCTATGACAAAAAATCATGATAGAAAATGGGCTTTTCGTCCTGGGCGCCCCGGAGACGCAGCTGCATGACATTCTTTGGGCCGTCCATGACAGAAAAAACCGTGGTAGAAGCGAGGGCGAGGAAAATTTCGGGGAGTTCCCGGTTACGGTGGGTGGTCGGGGGCCGAGCGATGCGCCTTTCTCTTGTACCGTACGCGCGTGGGTGCGAGGCGTTGGGCTCTAACTGAACTCGAGCGAGGCGTCGCCTAATTGAACCCGAGCAATTGCACTACAGGCTACGCGTTACTGAACCCAAGCGATCAAGCGATTCCTTCTCTACTGCTGCTAACTGAAGCCGATCGATACTGCCTCTGGATGAACAGTGAGCGTTGCTCGGGGGGTTTGGATGAAAAGTGAGCGTTGCTGGGGCGGTATGGATGAACAGTTCCTGGTGGGGGTGGATGAACAGGATCCCGTGGTTGCCTCTGGATGAACAGGAACCCAATCGATCGAGCCAGTTGGGGCTGGATGAATAGGACCCCGTGGAGGGATGGATGAACAGGACGACCCCGTGGAGGGCTGGTTGAACAGTAGCCGGTGGAGGGCTGGATGAACAGTAGCCCGTGGAGGGCTGGATGAACAGTAGCCCGTGGAGAGGGTTGGTTGAACAGTAGCCGGTGGAGTAGCGCGTGGTGGAGGCTAGATGAACAGTCGCAGGTGGAGGCTGGAGGAGGTCGATGATGGATGAACAGTAGCCTGTGGAGGACGGAGGAGGTCGACGGTGGAGATGAACAATATCCCGTGGAGTCCAGTTTTGCGGTACGCCACACCCCTCCCGATGAACAGGACCCCCGTTTCGACCGTAGTGCTCCAACACAAGTCCGTTTCCTCCGTTTTGCGGTACACCACACCCCTCTTGATGTCTACTACACAAGCTTCTTATTGTAGACGTTGTTCAGCCTCCAAGTGTAGAGGTTTGTAGGACAGTAGCAAATTTCCCTCAAGTGGATGACCTAATGTTTATCAATCCGTGGGAGGCGTAGGATGAAGATGGTCTCTCTCAAACAACCCTGCAACCAAATAACAAAGAGTCTCTTGTGTCCCCAATACACCCAATACAATAGTAAATTGTATAGGTGCACTAGTTCGGCGAAGAGATGGTGATACAAGTGCAATATGGATGGTAGATATAGGTATTTGTAATCTGAAATTATAAAAACAGCAAGGGCGTAAACGGTATTGCAATGATAGGAAACAAGGCATGGGGTTCATACTTTCACTAGTGCAAGTTCTCTCAACAATAATAACATACATAGATCATATAACAATCCCTCAACATGCAACAATGAGTCAATCCAAAGCCACTAATAGAAGAGAGAAAACGAAGAGATTATGGTAGAGTACGAAACCACCTCAAAGTTATTCTTTCAGATCAATCTATTCAAGAGTTCATACTAGAATAACACCTTAAGACACAAATCAACCAAAACCCTAATGTCACCAAGATACTCCATTGTCACCTCAAGTATCCGTGGGCATGATTATACGATATGCATCACACAATCTCAGATTCATCTATTCAGCCAACACAAAGTACTTCAAAGAGTTCCCCAAAGTTTCTACCGGAGAGTCAAGACGAAAACGTGTGCCAACCCCTATGCATAGGTTCATGGGCGGAACCCGCAAGTTGATCACCAAAACATACATCAAGTGGCATATGATATCCCATTGTCACCACAGATAAGCACGACAAGACATACATCAAGTGTTCTAAAATCATTAAAGACTCAGTCCGATAAGATAACTTCAGAAGGAAAACTCAATTCATCACAAGAGAGTAGAGGGGGAGAAACGTCATAAGATCCAACTATAATAGCAAAGCTCGCGATACATCAAGATCGTGCCATAGAGAGAACACGAGAGAGAGAGAGAGATCAAAACACATAGCTACTGGTACATACCCTCAGCCCCGAGGGTGAACTACTACCTCCTCGTCATGGAGAGCGCCGGGATGATGAAGATGGCCACCGGTGATGGGTTCCCCCTCCGGCAGGGTGCCGGAACGGGCTCCCAAGAGGTTTTTGGTGGCTACAGAGGCTTGCGGCGGCGGAACTCCCGATCTATCTTCTTCCCTGATGTTTTGAGGTTATATGGGATTATATAGGCGAAAGAAGTGGGTCGGGGGAGCCTCGAGGGGCCCAGGAGACAGGGGCGCGCCCAGGGGGGGTGGGCGCGCCCTCCTATCTCCTGGCTTCCTCGAGCCTTCCCTGGCTTGAACTCCAAGTCTCCCGGATCATATCCTTTCCAAAAATCACGCTCCCGAAGGTTTCATTCCGTTTGGACTCCGTTTGATATTCCTTTTCTTCGAAACACTGAAACAGGCAATGAAACAGCAATATGGGCTGGGCCTCCGGTTAATAGGTTAGTCCCAAAAGTAATATAAAAGTATATAATAAAGCCCGTAATCGTCCAAAACAGATAATAAAATAGCATGAATGCTTCATAAATTATAGATACATTGGAGATGTATCAGCATCCCCAAGCTTAATTCATACTCATCCTCGAGTAGGTAAATGATAAAAGAAAGAATTTATGAAGTGTGAATGCTAGCAGGTGCACAAGTTTGATCAATGATAACTTCAATCACCTTTTCTAGCATGATTATATGTCATAACAGTAATTCATCTCATAAAACTTCTCACGATCAAGTAACAAGCAATTCACATGTTAAAGCAAAGACCATAAACTTTCTTGAAAACTAGCAAACTTCATTCTCAGTCATCAAACAATTACAATTCATCTTATTTTCAGGAAGGGTCTATGTCAGAGCTTTGATTTAGCAAACCCCACATACTCAACTATCATATAGTCTTCTACAACGGCTAACACTCACGCAATACTAATGGTTATGGAGTTTTAATCGGACACTGAGAAAGATAGGGGCTTATAGTGTTGCCTACCAACGTATTCACCTTTGGGTGATGTCAACAATAATAGTTCATGCTAACTTACATCCAATTGGATATATATATATCAGGATCTTTCCAACACGAGGTGCTTGCCAAAGGATAAAATAAAAAAGGGAAAGGTGAAGATCACCTTGACTCTTGCATAAAGTAAAAGACATAAAGTAAAAGATAGGCCCTTCGCAGAGGGAAGCAGGGATTTGCAGAGGTGCCAGAGCTCAATTTTGAAATAGAGATAAATAATTTTGAGAGGAATGATCTCATTGTCAACATAACAACCAAGAGTTCCCAATATCTTCCATACTACATACATTATAGGCGGTTCCCAAATAGAATGCTAAAAGTTTTTACTCCCCCTCCACCAACAATCATCAATCCAAGGCTTGCCCGAAACAACGGGTGCCTCCAACTAACATCAAACCTGGGGGAGTTTTGTTTGCAATTATTTTTGATTTGATTTTGATCTTTTGATCATGGGACTGGGCATCCCGGTTACCAGCCATTTTTCTCGTGCATGATGAGCGGAGTCCACTCATCTTGAGAATAACCCACCTAGCATGGAAGATACTGACAGCCCCTAGTCGCTACATGAGCGATTCGGGCATACAAAACAGATTATTATTTGAAGGTTTAGAGTTTGGCACATGCAAATTTACTTGGAACGGCAGGTAAATACCGCATATAGGTAGGTATGGTGGACACTTATGGCAAAAACTGGGTTTAAGGATATTTGGAAGCACAAGTAGTATCTCTACTTGGTGCAAGGAATTTTGGCTAGCATGAGGGGGAAAGCCAAGCTCAACATGTTTGAATGATCCATGACAATATACTTTAACTGAGATGTGAGAAAACATAACCCATTACGTTGTCTTCCTTGTCCAACATCAACTCTTTAGCATGTCATACTTAATGAGTGCTCACAATTATAAAAGATGTCTAGGATAGTATATTTATATGTGAAATCTCTCTTCCTTCAATATTCTTTCATGAATTGTTCAAATGACCAATACAATGCTTGCTAACCTTCAATAAACCTCTACTTCTTAGATGTGAAGTCATTACTCCCCATGGGATAAGCAAATGAAACATATAAAATTTCAGATTTATGGCATTCAACTCATTCAACCATTTACTCATAGGATATAAGTGAAGCACACGAGTAAATGACAAACTACTCCAAAAAGATATAAGCTAAGATCAATGAGTAGCTAAATAATTATGTAACTATGTGAAAACTCTCTCTCATTAAGGAATTTCAGAGCTTGGTATTTTATTCAAACAACAAGCAAAATAAAATAAAATGACATTGCAAGGATAGCACAACTCATGTGAAGAAGCAAAAATTTAGGCTCAACAGATACTAACCGATAGTTGTTGAAGAAGAAAGGTGGGATGCCTACCGGGGCATCCCCAAGCTTAGATGCTTGAGACTTCTTGAAATATTATCTTGGGGTGCCTTGGTCATGCCCAAGCTTGAGCTTTTATGTCTCCTTAATTCCTCTCATATCATGGTTTCTCTTTTTATCAAAAGCTTCATCCACACCAAACTCAACAAGAACTCGTGAGATAGGTTAGTATAAACCAATGCAAAACCTTATCATTTTCTACTGTAATAAATCACTAAAATTATTATTCAAAATTTCATACTAAATGCCTCTGCATATTTAATATTCCTATCCTCAAATAGAACCATTAAACAAGCAAACATATGCAAACAATGCAACCATAACAGCAATCTGCGAAAACAGTATAGTCTGTAAAGAATGCAAGATTCATCATACTTCCCTAACTCCAAAAATTAGGAGAAAAATACTACGATGTAAAATATTTATCATAGCTCATTATGAAAAAAGTTTCAACATTATATCGTTCTCTGACTTTTCTATGGAATTTTTGCAACAGCGGTAAACTTTCTGTTTTTAAACAGCAACAGGTATACTAGCAAAATAAGCATGGCAAAGACTATCCTTGACATTTTTATTGAAAATATAGATGAAAAACATTATTCTAAATAACATCAAGCAAAAACTAACAAAATAAAATGATGCTCCAAGCAAAACACATATCATGTGGTGAATGAAAATATAGCTCCAAGTAAAGGTACCGATGAACGAAGACGAAAGAGAGGATGCCTTCCGGGGCATCCCTAAGCTTAGGATCTTGGTTGTCCTTGAATATTACCTTGGGGTGCCTTGGGCATCCCCAAGCTTAGTATCTTTCCACTCCTTATTCCATAGTGCATCGAATCTTTACCCAAAACTTGAAAACTTCAACCACACAAAACTCAACACAAAACTCGTAAGCTCCGTTAGTATAAGAGAATAAAACCACCACTTAGGTACTGTTGTGAAATCATTCTAAATTCATATTGGTGTTAAACCTACTGTATTCCAACTTATCTATGGTTCATACCATGCGATACTACTCATAGATTCCTCAAAATAAGCAAACAACACAATGAAAACAGAATCTGTCAAAAACAGAACAGTCTGTAGTAATATGTATCAAACCTTTACTTATAGAACTCAAACAATTCTGAAATAAATTGGTGGACCTGAGGAATTTGTCTACTAATCATCTGCAAAAAGAATCAACCTAAAAGCACTCTCCAATAAAAAATGGCAGCTAATCTCTTGAGCCCAAAAGTTTCTGTTTTCTACAGCAAGATCACATAAACTTCACCCAAGTCTTCCCAAAGGTTCTACTTGGCACAAACACTAATTAAGACATGAAACCACATCTAACCTGAGGATAGATGAATTATTTATCACTAAACAGGAACAAAAAGCAAGGAACAAAAGTAAAGTTGTGTTGCCTCCCAACAAGCGCTATCGTTTAACGCCCCTAGCTAGGCATGATGAAATGATGCTCACATAAAAGATAATAATTGAAACATAAAGAGAGCATCATGAAGCATATGACTAGCACATTTAAGCCTAACCCACTTCCTATGCATAGGGATTTTGTGATCAAACAACTTATCGGAACAATAATCAACTAGCATAGGAAGGCAAAACAAGCATAGCTTCAAAACTTTAAGCACATAGAGAGGAAACTTGATATTATTGCAATTCCTACAAGCATATGTTCCTCCCTCATAATAATTTTCAGTAGCACCATGAATGAATTCAACAATATAACCAGCACCTAAAGCATTATTTTCATGATATACTTGCATAGAAAATTTACTACTCTCCACATAAGCAAAATTCTTCTCATGAATTGGGAGCAAACTCAACAAAATAACTATCATGTGAAGCATAATCCAATTGAAAACTAAAATCATGATGGCAACTTTCATGGTTATCATTATTCATAATAGCATACAAGTCATCACAATAATCATCATAGATAGCAACTTGTTCTCATAATCAATTGGAACCTCTTTCGAAATAGTGGAATCATCACTAAATAAAGTTGACACTCTTACAAATCCACTTTCATCAATAGAATCATCATAAATAGGGGGCATGCTATCATCATAATAAATTTGCTCATCAAAACTTGGGGGACAAAAAATATCATATTCATCAAACATAGCATCCCTAAGCTTGTGACTTTGCATATCATTAGCATCATGGATATTCAAGGAATTCATACTAACAACATTGCAATCATGCTCATCATTCACATATTTCATGCCAAGCATTCTATGTAATTCTTCTTCTAGCACTTGAGCACAATTTTCCTTTTCATCAAACTCACGGAAGATATTAAAAAGACGAACCGTATGAGACAAGTTTAACTCCATTTTTTTGTAGCTTTTATTTTATAAACTAAACTAGTAATAAAACAAGAAACAAAAAGATTTGATTGCAAGATCTAAAGATATACCTTCAAGCACTCACCTCCCCGGCAAGGGCGCCAGAAAAGAGCTTAGTTGACGGGGTGTGAGTGCCACTTACCTAGCCTCCCCAGCAACGGCGCCAGAAAAGAGCTTGATATCTACTACAAAACCTTCTTCTTGTAGACGTTGGTGGGCCTCCAAATGTAGGGGTTTGTAGGACAGTAGCAAATTTCCCTCAAGTGGATGACCTAAGGTTTATCAATCCGTGGGAGGCGTAGGATGAAGATGGTCTCTCTCAAACAACCCTGCAGCCAAATAACAAAGAGTCTCCTGTGTCCCCAACACACCCAATACAATGGTAAATTGTATAGGTGCACTAGTTCGGCGAAGAGATGGTGATACAAGTGCAATTTGGATGGTAGATATAGGTATTTGTAATCTGAAATTATAAAAACAGCAAGGTAACTAATGATAAAAGTGAGCGTACACAGTATTCCAATGATAGGAAACAAGGCATAGGGTTCATACTTTCACTAGTGCAAGTTCTCTAAATCAAAATAACATAGATAGATCATATAACAATCCCTCAACATGCAACAAAGAGTCACTCCAAAGCCACTAATAGCAGCGAACAAACGAAGAGATTATGGTAGGGTATGAAACCACCTCAAAGTTATTCTTTCAGATCAATCTATTCAAGAGTTCGTACTAGAATAACACCTTAAGACACAAATCAACCAAAACCCTAATGTCACCAAGATACTCCATTGTCACCTCAAGTATCCGTGGGCATGATTATACGATATGCATCACACAATCTCAGATTCATCTATTCAACCAACACAAAGTATTTCAAAGAGTGCCCCAAAGTTTCTACCGGAGAGTCAAGACGAAAACGTATGCCAACCCCTATGCATAGGTTCATGGGCGGAACCCGCAAGTTGATCACCAAAACATACATCAAGTGGCACATGATATCCCATTTTCACCACAGATAAGCACGGCAAGACATAATCAAGTGTTCTCAAATCATTAAAGACTCAATCCGATAAGATAACTTCAAGAGGAAAACTCAATTCATCACAAGAGAGTAGTGGGGGAGAAACATCATAAGATCCAACTATAATAGAAAAGCTCGCGATACATCAAGATCGTGCCATAGAGAGAACAAGAGAGAGAGAGAGAGAGAGAGAGATCAAAACACATAGCTACTGGTAGTTACCCTCAGCCCCGAGGGTGAAGTACTCCCTCCTCGTCATGGAGAGCGCCGGGATGATGAAGATGGCCACCGGTGATGGGTTCCCCCTCCGGCATGGTGCCGGTACGGGCTCCCGAGAGGTTTTTGGTGGCTACGGAGGCTTGCGGCGGCGGAACTCCCGATCTATCTTCTCCTTCGATGTTTTTAGGGTACATGGACTTATATAGGCGAAAGATGTCGGTCGGGGGAGCCTCGAAGGGCCCAGGAGACAGGGGGCACGCCCAGGGGGGTGGGCGCACCCTCCTATCTCCTGGCTTCCTCGAGCCTTCCCTAGCTTGAACTCCAAGTCTCCCGGATCGATCATATCCTTTCCAAAAATCATGCTCCCGAAGGTTTCATTCTGTTTGGACTCTGTTTGATATTCCTTTTCTTCGAAATACTGAAATAGGCAATAAAAAAGCAATATGGGCTGGGCCTACGGTTAATAGTTTAGTCCCAAAAGTAATATAATAGTGTATAATAAAGCCCGTAATCATTCAAAACAGATAATAAAATAGCATGAATACTTCATAACATGACCCTGTTTCGACCACAGGAAGTCCAACACAAGTCTGTTTCCTCCGTTTTGCGGTATGCCAGACCCCTCCAGATGAACAGGATCCCATTTCGAACGTGGCCGGTCGAACACACTATTAGGAAAAGGGGCAAATCTGAGACACATTAGTGCCGGTTCGATTTTGAGCCGGCACTAATGTGTCCATTAGTGCCGGTTCCAACGGCTAGCCGGCCGCTATCATTAGTACTGGTTCGTGGCGAACCTTTAGCACCGGCTCGTGCCACGAACCGGTACTACAGAGAGTGGTGGCAGGATGTTGTTAGTCTGGGGCCCGTCCAGCACTTTTAGTACCGATTCGTGGCACGAACCGGTACTAAGGGTCGACGTACATAAACCCTTCGTCCACACAAGCCACTCTATTCTTCCCCTTTCCCCTCACTTCCTCTGTTCTTCCCTTCTCTTCCTCGAGCTCCTCACATATTTTTCCCAAAATTTGTCAAGATTTGAAGGCCCCCATCCATTCAAATGGTCACAAAGGTTAGCAACTTTGTCCTTTCAACTCTCATTGCTAAATTAGCTCTTGCAATGCTTTGTATAGTGATTAATTTGGGAGGAATTATATTTGCTAGTATTTGATTTATGCAATTTGAGGTCAAAAATAACACTTAGTTTGCATATGTAGGTGTGGTTTACTTAGTGCCTTCTATATCTCCATCGTAACCACCGTCGATCGCCCGCATCGTCCCGTCACCGGCACCACCTTCTGGTGAGGCTCTTGTTCATGAATGTTTTACATTACCAAATTGATGTTTGTGTGATTTGGATATATAGTTACTCGTATAATTGTCTTACCCGTACGTTGTTTGTTATACATAGTGCCATGGTTTTGATATCCGTCCCCGCCGGCCCTCGTCCTTGTTATGATTCGGATGTGGTATATTCTCTTTTAAAACTAGTTGTTGCATTTCGTGTTTATGACAAATTATGCCCATCAAGATGACATAGATATTTTTATCTAGGAGGTATGTGAACCGGAAATTCGAACCGGCCCTATTGTCGAGAGGTTAAATTTAGTTGAAAGAGAAAACGAGTATTTGAAAGAAAAATTGAAAAGAATTGAGGGCGAGAAGATGGAATTGGAGTTGCATGTTGCCGATGTCGTCGATGATCACAAGATCAAGATGGAGAAAATGAGGTTCAAGATTAGAAAGATTAGAAAATATGCCATTTATAGTGTGGCTTGGTATCATTATGCTGTTGGATCAATGGTTACCTTAGTTGCGATCTTGATCACATTTGTTGTTGCATTTAAATTCTTTAGCTAGAGAGTTATTTGTATGTTGCATTTAATTGAGTGTTGTATATGAACTTTATGTATGAACTTGTATTAATTTGGTCTATTCGGTGTTGTGTATAATGAAGATATGAGCCGACAATGGATGTATGATGAACGATGCTCTCCTGGGTTCATTAATGGCGTGCATACTTTTCTGCTTGCCGCTGAGGCAAATAAGCAGGCAGATGGTTTTATGCCTTGTCCATGTGCTGGCTGTAAGAATGGTCACAATTACTCTACGTCAAGAACCATTCACGTCCACCTATTTGAGTCCGGTTTCATGCCCCACTATAATGTTTCGACCAAGCATGGAGAAAGAGGGGTTATGATTGAAGACAATGAAGAAGTAGAGGACGACGACATCTATCCTGGCCATGAGTTCCCTGAATACGATGATACAACAATGGAGAAAGAAGCTGAGACGGCAATGCGGGAACAAGCTGAAGAAGAGGCATCAGATGAGACCGCTGATGATATTGGTCGGGCCATTGCCGATGCAAAGAGAAATTGTGCAAGTGATTTGGAGAGGAAGAAGTTGAAGCGCATGTTAGAGGATCACAAGAAATTGTTGTACCCGAATTGCGAAGCTGACAAAAAATAGTTGGGCACCACACTGGAATTGCTGCAACGGAAGGCAGAGAATGGTGTATCTGACAAGGGATTTGGAAAGTTCCTGGTAATGATAAAGAATATGCTTCCAAAGGACAACATCCTCCAGGGTTAGAGGTGCAGAAGATACATGCATGCCCTAATGACTGCATCCTCTACCGCGGTGCGTACGAGGATTTGAACGCTTGCCCGGTATGTGGTGCATTGCGTTATAAGATCAGTCGCGATGACCCTGGTGATGTCGAGGGCGAGCGCCCCAGGAAGAAGATTCCTGCCAAGCTGATGTGGTATGCTCCTATAATACCACAGTTGAAAAGTTTGTTCCAAAACAAAGAGCATGCGAAGGCGATGCGGTGGTACAGAGAAGACCGTAAGAAAGACGAAAAGTTGAGAGTACCCGCTGACGGTTCGCAGTGGAGAAAAATCGAGAGAAAGTATAGAGAGGAGTTTGCAGGTGACCCAAGGAGCGTATGGTTTGGTCTAAGTGCAGATGGCATTAATCCTTTTGGGGAGCAGAGCAGCAACAATAGCACGTGGCCTGTGACTCTATGTTTGTATAACCTTCCTCCTTGGTTGTGCATGAAGCGGAAGTTCATTGTGATGCCAGTGCTCATCCAAGGCCCTAAGCAACCCGGCAACGACATTGATGTGTACCTAAGGCCATTAATTGAAGAACTATTATAGCTGTGGAATGGAACAGGTGTACGTGCGTGGGATGAGCACGGACAGGAATAATTTGACCTAAAGGCGTTGCTGTTCATGACCATCAATGATTGGCCTGCTCTCAGTAACATTTCAGGATAGAAAAACAAGGGATACCGCGGATGCACACACTGTTTGGATGATACTGACAGTATATATTTGGAGAGTTGTAGGAAGAATGTGTACCTGGGACATCGTCGATTTCTTCCGAGCAGGCATCCCGTAAGAAATAAAGGCAAGCATTTCAAAGGTGAGGCGGATCACCGGACGAAGCCTCGCCATCGTACTGGTGCTGATGTACATGATATGGTCAAGGATTTGAAGGTAATCTTTGGAAAGGGTCCTGGCGGACAACCTGTTCCAAAGGACGCTGACGGACGCGCGCCCATGTGGAAGAAGAAATCCATATTTTGGGACCTGCCCTATTGGAAAGACCTACAGGTCCACTCCGCAATCGACGTGATGCACGTGACGAAGAATCTTTGCGTGACCCTGCTTGGCTTCTTGGGCATGTATGGGAAGACAAAAGATACACCAGAGGCACGGGAGGACCAGCAATGTATGCACGGAAAAGACAGCATACATCAGGGTCAGGCCAGCTACGCTCTTACGAAACAAGAGAATGAAATCTTCTTTGAATGCATGCTCAGCATGAAGGTACCATCTGGCTTCTCGTCGAATATAAAGGGAATAATAAATATGGCAGAGAAAAAGTTCCAGAACCTAAAGTCTCATGACTGCCACGTGATTATGACGCAACTGCTTCCGGTTGCATTGAGGGGGCTTCTACCGAAAAACGTTCGATTAGCCATTGTGAAGCTATGTGCATTCCTCAATGCCATCTCTCAGAAGGTAATCGATCCAGAAATCATACCAAGGTTACAGAATGATTTGGTGCAATGTCTTGTCAGTTTTGAGTTGGTGTTCCCACCATCCTTCTTCAACATCATGACGCACGTCCTAGTTCACCTTTGCGAAGAGATTAACATTTTGGGTCCTGTATTTCTACACAATATGTTCCCCTTTGAGAGGTTCATGGGAGTCTTGAAGAAATATGTTCATAACCGTGCTAGGCCAGAAGGAAGCATCGCGAAGGGCCATGAAAATGAGGAGGTCATTGAGTTTTGTATTGAATTTATTCCTGACCTTAAGCCGATTGGTGTTCCTGAATCGCGGCCTAAGGGCAGACTGGATGGAAAAGGCACGCTAGGAGGGGATCAAATAATATGTATGGACGGGCATTCTCTCACTAAAGCACACTACACAGTTCTACAGAATTCCGCCTTGGTGGTTCCGTATATGGAGGAACACAAGAATTTTCTATACTCCAAACACCCGGAGAAGTCTGACGGCTGGATTACACGTGAACAAACGAGGACTTTCGCCAGTTGGTTGCAGAAACGTGCCATGCATGATGGCGATATTGAAGATGATCTATACTCGCTGTCCAAGTTACCATCTTCGAATATAATGACTTTCAAAGGGTACCAGATGAATGGGAATACATTTTACACGATCGCCCAAGATAAGAAGAGCACCAACCAAAACAATGGTGTCCACTTTGATGCAACAACCAACACGGGAAAGGAAACATATTATGGTTACATAGAGGACATATGGGAACTTAACTATGCAGGTGGTTTGAGGGTCCCTTTGTTTCGGTGCAAGTGGGTCAATATGACACGAGGCGGGGTAACGGAAGACCCGCAGTACGGAATGACAACGGTGGATCTCAACAATCTTGCGTATGTAGAAGAATCATTCGTCCTAGCCAATGACGTGGCGCAGGTTTTTTATGTGAAAGACATATCTACCAGGCCGAGAAAAAGAAAAGATAAGGAAGCGAATGGATCATACGACGAGCCAAAGCACCACATAGTTCTTTCAGGGAAAAGAAACATCGTGGGAGTGGATGACAAGACAAACATGTCAGAAGATTATGAAAAGTTTGATGAAATTGCTCCATTCACAGTGAATATTGACCCGAGCATCCAGTTAAATGATGAATATTTTCCATGGCTACGGTGCAAAGGGACACACGCGAAGAAACAGTTGCGCACCCATAGATCCGGGATGTGATCAGCTTCACTATCTTCACTTGCTTTTGTGTTTCACACCTAGGAGGGAATCTCTGTAATAGTTAGGGTAGTTATGTGTTATTCACAAACTAGTCATTCACACAAATTTCAAATAATTCAAAATTTAAACTATTCAATTTTGAAAACTACCGGCACTAACAGAAAGTTTGTAATTTTTTGTACCTAAAGCAAAAATATTCACAAAGAAACTCTAAATACAGCAAAAAACAACTCAAAAATAAATAAAATGAAAATAAATAAAACAAAAATAAATAAAGCAAAAAAAATTAAGAAAATAAAAAAGCCCGCCTACTGGGCCAAAGCGGCCTGCATACGACTAGAAACACAACCTTCTGTTGGGCCAGGATGCAAGCCCGCAAAGGCCCAGTAGGCCCACAGGGCAGCACTGAATAGGTAGGCCCAGTAGGCCTGCTTAGGAGAGGAGCTCGAGAGAGCTACCGCACTGGGGCTTATAAACCAGTGTGGTAGCCCTTCGACTAGCGAGGTGGGACTAAACTTGCCGCACCGCATTGCGCCAGCACACCCCCTTTAGTACAGGGTGGTGGCTGCAACCGGTACTAAAGAGGGGGTCTTTAGTACCGGTTGGTGCCACGACCCGGTACTAAAGGGGGGGCGCTTCCCGCCGCTTGGCCTAGCCAAAACAGACCTTTAGTACCGGTTGGTGGCACCAACCGGTACTAAAGCTCCATCCTATATATACAACAGTTGAAAAAATTCACTTTCCTCTCTGTTTCTTCCCTCCGTCGCGCCGCCCTGCCCCGATCGACGCCGTCCCCGTCGACATCGCCGCCCCCGCCCCTCGTCGCCGACCCCTGCCATCCCCGCCCCTCATCGCCGCCCCCGTCGACGCCGCCGCCCCAGCCGTCCCCGTCACCGTCGTCCCCGTCGCCCCCGTCGACGTCGTCGCCGGCCC
>NC_041387.1:681892894-681913068 GCF_002162155.2 Triticum dicoccoides | reverse complement strand
GGCCCGTTCTGTCGTCGCCACCCCGTCCCGTCGCCCCGTCGTCGCCGCCCCGTCCCGTCGCGTCGTCGCCGCCCTGTCGTCGCCTCGCCGGTGAGCTCAACCGACCGCCATGTTCACACACACACACATGTACACAATACACACACACACACACATTATAGAATTTTACTTATAGAATTTTTCAGTTTTTTAGTTATAGAAATGTTAGAAATTATTCTGTTTTGTAGCTATAAAAATATTTTTAGAAATTTTAGTTATAAAGAAATGATATAAATTTTTCTTGTTTTTTAGTTATAAAAATATTAGAAATGTTATAATTTTTTTTTAGTTATAGAAATATTAATAGAAATGTTAGCAATTTTTCTGTTTTTTAGTTATAGACATATTAGAAATGTTATAGAAATGTTAGTTATATAATAAGAAATGTTAGAAATTTTAGAATTAGTTTTAGTTAGATGAATTAGATTAATGTCAAATTGTTAGAATTTGCATATAGAATGTTAGATTAATGTTACTTTTTGCGGGCATATAGTATTTGTTCTCGGCGATATGCCCGGCCCGCATCCTTGTCGTCGACCCGTTCGTGACGACGTCATACTTCAGAGGACCCATGTGCGGGACTGGGCTCTGTCGGGCTGGCACTGGGAGGTGCTACCTGGAGGGGCCCGCCGCTTGGTGAGGAACCCGGCCTCGGGTCCCATCGTCGACCCTGATCTCCTTTGGTGGCGTTCGCGTTGGCCACATCGGTGCATAGGCAGCCGGCCCCGCCGGAGCTGGTGCGTCGCCGTGTCAGGGAGGAAGACGAGCACGTCCGTCGCTACATGGCTGCTATGGACGACGTCAGGTTCTCCACTACTTGGCAGGTTCTTTGGGCAGATGACCGGAGATATGATCCTGTGCTGGTTCCTTCTCTTTGGGTGTCCACCGCCCGCGCCCCAGGAACCGCGAATGGCGCCCTAGATTCTTCTGTAGTACTCGATCTTTATTACGTACCTAGCCAGTGATGTATTCGATATATAATATTCGAGACGATGTATTCGAGATTATATATATTATTCGAGACGATGATGTATATTCGAGATTATATATTAATCGAGACGATGCATATATCTTATGTACTATATGATTCAGTTTTTCCTTATTGATTGCATCCATGCATTGTAATTTGAATACTAAATTGTTCTATATTTCTTCTGTATTAGTTAAGTAAAAGCCATGACGGACAATACCGATAGAGACAGAGAAGAGGAATTGTTCGACATCATATGCAGCCCTGGCAGGCTAGATGATCTGAATGAAGCAGATGACGGCTCCCAATATCTGAACAATACCGGAAAGGGTGATGAAAAGATATTCGATCTCGATGACCGAGCTGATGAAGTCATGAACTATGATTCTGATTATGATGACACAAACAATGTTTATGATGACACAGAGAATGCTGATCTTCAAATAACAAAGACTACCGGCGAGGTATATTTATATAAGCAGGCATCTGGTGATCATCACATGTTTTTTTTTATTTTAAGATATATGAACCAATCGATCTTCCTTCTTTCAGCCATCCGGATCGAGCAAATCTGCTTCTACAGACAACAGGACAAAGCAAGGCCCGGGCAGATTATTGAAGGATGGTGTAAAGTACAACATCAAATCCGTTAAACCTAGTGGCGAACCCTTGACGCCTAAGAACATTGCAAACAAGTGGACTCGTCAGTGCGGAGTTCTTGTGAAGGACAAACTCCCGATCTCCATTCAATAGTGGAAAGAGCCAAAGACTAAATATCCAGGTGTTACTTGGGTCGACGAAAGAGCCAAAAAAGACCATTGGGATTTTCTGATGGAACATTTCACCCCACCAGATTATTTCACTGAAGCAGATGTGGAGAAAGTCAAGGGCGATGCTCTTAAGAAGATGGCAATTGCATTCAACACCCACAAGAAAACTGTGTGGGCCAACTACCTCGTTGCAAAAAGGAAGACTCCAGAATTCACGAGAACACTGGAGAAGCAAAGAGAACACTTGGACGATTTCATGAAATTCAAGGATTCAGAATTATCTAAGGAACGGTCGATAAAAAACAAGGCCAATGCCACAAAAAAGACGCAGTTCCATAGGCTGGGTCCAGGTGGCTACGCGGTGGCAATGCCTAAGTGGGATAAGTCTGAGCAAGAGATGGAGGATGCAGGGGTCACTCCAATTACTAGGAGCTCCCCCCCCCCCAGGTGCAGAACTTGGTTCTATGCGCATGGGGGGGGGCGTTGGACCCGAAAACAGGCCTAGTTTCGAAGAAGGCAAGTCTAAAAGGAGCCGGACAAAAGATACTTGACGCAATAGAAGAAGCTCGAACGGGAGCGTTCACGCCCAACAGAGAGAACGACGAGCTTACGCGCGCCCTAGGAAATCCTGAACACCCGAGAAGAACATGAGGCAAGGGCGTTATTCCCTGGTATGAGGGCTTTTCGACTGGAACAACGACTACAGGTCCCATGCAAGAAAGAAGATGGAGGAGGAGAAGTAGAGGAAGCTGGAAGAGGAGCAGAGGAAGCAGGACGCAGAAGTAGAGGAAGCTGCAAGAGCGGCATCAGCAAGCGGATGATCGTCCATCATTGGATAGCACCGTCTCATCCATGCCGAGAAGCAGCGTTGGTTCTGCCCCAGGCGACACACTGCTGGATACATGCCACCCTGTGGATGACATCATAGAGAACACTAACTGTGAGCTGCACTCCAAAATGAAGAACATATCCATAAAGGTGGCGGACGGCGTTGCTTTCACAATTACCCCCGAAGAAACCTTCCATTGCATCCCGATTCCAGAGTGGTGGAGCCATATTCGATGCTATGCTCGTGACATTGTCGTGTCATGGTTGATCAAGTGGTGGAGCCATATTCGATGCTAGCACTTGACATTGCTGGAGGTGACGGCGAGCGCACACTAGAAGAGGTCGTACATCGTATCATGAGGTACATGAGGAATGGCTGTATGGAGAAATTCATAAGTTCCTTTTTCACATCAAAGATTGTTGACACACAGGGCCATTGAGTCCTTGACCAATATGCCTTCTTGCAGTCATATAATGAGAGTCCAACAATCTGGAACTGCGTACACATAGTTTCTACAGCGGCAATTCCAAAGAAAGAAGCGGGAGCAGAACTTAGTGACCACATCAATATTCCAGAATGTGTTAAGCCCGCAATCCAGGAGGCACTATGCACCCTGGATCTCACCCGTGCTCATCTGCCCGGCGTCATTCCGTCACTCTTGGCTGAATCAAGGGAACGGTATAGATGGCCCTGCATTGAGCAACCAACATCCTCTCACGTTATTTTGGTGTGGCATATTGCGACCAGCCTATGTGAGATCAAGTTTGCACATGACCGTGACATTAACTTGAGCAACCCAGGGGTTCCACTTAGAGCCTTGCTATACTTGACAAGTTTCTGCCGCTCTGCCCAGCCATACCTTGTGGACGAAAACATGCTTGATGGCAGCCTCAAGTCTAGGTACATAGTTGCAAATAGCTTGTCACGGTATTGTGCATATCTGCTGGTAGCAAAGCCTGACTTGCTGCCAGACAGCTTTCTTGTGCCCAAGTTGATCCACCAAGAAACCGTGAAAGATGCTCGTCAAATTCTCAAAGGCTCTGACTCGCTAGAAAAGAAGTACAAGACACTCATAGATGAAGCTGGGAAGAGAAACAAAGACACCAGCAATTCAAAGGAGATCATGGGTGTAGTGCACCAAGGTGCAAAATTAGCCAAAGAACTTATTGATAATGAGAATGAAGAAAGTTGTTGGGAGATAATGGCTGGGGTGTGGGCAGACTTGCTGGTACACATTGCCCCCAGTTGGAATGTGGCGGCACACAAGAAGTGCCTTGATTCAGGAGGGGAGTTCATAACTCACATCTGGGCACTACTATGCCATTACGGAATCTGACCACTTCATTCGTATGGCTAGATCACCAGCTCCCAAGCCTGTTGACTCAGACTATGAGCGCCAAATCAGGAAGCTACATCGAGCACTACTACAGAAGGAAGCGAGCTCGAGCTCGAGCCAACAAGCAGCTGGCAAAAAATGCGGGAAAACCGTTTCCCAGCTGGGAGAACAGGCGGCGCAAGCGATCCCCCCGCTTGTCGTGCCAACAACACATGATAGGAGTGCGCGCGTCAAATATTATTGTGGCCAACCCGTTAGCGTTCCCCAGCAGGGCGATGTGGTAATAACGGAGGAGCATATAATGCAGGCTGAAATGCTCAAGATCTCTGTTGGACAACTCCTCGAAATCGAGCCCATGTCTCTGCTTAGAGAATCGGAAATAAAACGGAAATATGTCCGGGGCCAACCTTTGGTCCATCCAGACAAAGTCAAGGACCTCCCAACGATAATGTATGAATTGCATCAATGGTACATGAACATTACCAAGATTTCCAATCGAGAGTCCCTCATGGTGAATGTCAAGCATGAGCATTACTACCATCAGAAAGCTCTGGCCATTGAGTATTCAGAACTGTTTCAGTTATACAATCAAGACGCACTCGACAAGTCTATCATCAGTTGCTATTGTCCGTAAGTGATTTATTTCTGTAATTTAAGTCTCAAGCTAGTTATGTGGTGATAATTTTGATCAATCATTACATGTAATTATCCTCACTATTCTTTTCTGTGGTATTATATGCAGGATGAAGATGTATGAAATGAAAAAAATTGGACGCTATAGCATTGGGTTCATTGACCCAAATACCATTAATGAGTACATATGGAAGCTTCCAGTTTATCAAGCAGGTGTAGAGGAAAGCATGCTAGAGTTCTTGAAGAGCCTCAATACCAATGAAGATATACTACTTACTTACAACTTCCCGCGAGTCACACTGTCTTGTACTACAAATTCTGTTTTTGCTTACTAGCTAGCTAGATGTTAATAATTAAGTGTATACAGTTTACGGTAGTTGATATTTTTATGCACATGCCCGCTCAATTAAGACATGCAAACGTGTGCGCATGCAGTTGGCACTAGATCTTGTTAGACATTAAAGTTGAGGAAGGAAAAGTTGAATTACTGGACTCACTAACTAAAGAAGATAAAGACTATACCATCATGAAGGGGATAGTCAACAGGTAATTTCAATCATTATTAACTATATCTCGGCCTATTATTAGTTCGTCATTTCCTGATATGAACTATTTAATAACCCCTTTATTAATTTTCTTTACCGACGGGCAGGGCATGGGAAAAGTTCATCAAGGTGACTCCAGGCAAATGGGCAAAAAAGTTGTTTTGGATCGACCAAAGGTAAGTATTAAGTAGTACTAGCTAGCTACCATCTCTTTAATTCTTGTTTCAATATCATTAATTAATTATCATGCTTGACTAATCATTATCTGATTCAATTCCATTCTTGTAAAGGCCCTGAAGCAGGCGTCGGGGAATAATCTGTTTGTATTCTACGTAGGATGGATAAAGCCACCCCCCCAAACATTTAGTACCGGTTGGTGTTACCAACCGGTACTAATGTCCTACGCGCACACGGGTCTGGCTCATGCCACGTGGTGTCACTTTAGCGCCGGTTCATGACGAACTGGTACTAAAGGGGGGGCCTTTAGTCCCCACTCTTTAGTGCCGGTTGGCAAACCGGCACTAAAGGCCATTACGAACCGGCACTAAAGGCCGGTTCTGCACTAGTGACACAAGGCCGTTTCCTCCGTTTTGCGGTACGTCAGGCCTCGTTTCCATCGTCTGTTCCTTCCAAACCCTCCCGATGAAAACGACGACGCATTCCATTCCGACCCAGCCGGTTGGTTCCTCATGAACACGATGACGACGTTGTTTCTCTGTTCCGACCCAGCCATGTACACGAGCCCTGGCCGTACCTATGCGCGAGTAGGCGTTCGAGACCCTGTCCGTATGTAAATACGTGGCCGTGTTTTCTTTCTTGCACACTGGCCGCTGTACGTACGTGTACATGCTACATGTGCGCCTCTACTACGACATGTACGCGCCTCTATATCGACCAGTATGTACGTACATGTTCGCGACCAGAATGACAATGCTAGTACGCTTCTACAAGGTGGGTCCCGACTGTCAGACACTTCCTTGCGTGTGAAGATGTAGATGGTGGGTCCCAGCAGACAGGGGGGCGAATCATTTTTTTTGCCCGGACACAATTCCTTGCGTGCGAAGATGTAGCTGGTGGATCCCAGCAGTCAGGGGGGAAACGTTTTTTTTGCGAAATAATGTGGCCCGTCCGGCGGGTCCCTGCTGTTAGGTGGATGAATAATTATTTTGCGCGTAATAGGGAGGCGCTTCCTTGCGGCCGCCGTGGACCCAGCTGTCAGCCTCTCCACATACAGTACTCTTCCGATGGAAGTCGTTCCTTGACCATGTTGACCACGCCGCGCCGAGGGCACCAGGGCGGTGGACGACGGCGAGGCCTAGGAAAGGGACGACGCGGAGCCGAGGAAGATGCGGCAGTGGATGCCCACGCGTAGAGGACTATGAGGGTTCACTAGTTCGGTTGCGGTGTGAGGCTGCCATCGCCGCAGAATAACAGGGGGTGTGGGTGAGTAGAGGGATGGCCTGGCCAGCAGTGGGAGTAGTAGGGGATGGTGAGGCCTCCGTGGCATCACAGCCGGCCATGGGAGGCAGGAGCACGCGGCACAACCGGCGCTGGTTTGGACGGCTGGAGCAGGAAGACCAGAGGTTGAAGAAGCACTATGGTCGTTGGATGTACATCGTACGGTCACTGGAGCTAGAATTGTTCATATTGATTAAGTTGACAAAGCCCTCCATCCCCATCAACTTAGGAGGCCCGAAAGTCAGCCTCCCACCAAGGTGGGTCCCAGCTAGCAGGGGGAGTATTCATTTTTTTGCATAATAAGGAGGCACTTTCGGTGGGTCCGAGCTGACAGCGGGGGAACGTTTTTTTCATGAAATACGGTGGCCCGTCAGGTGGGTCCCAGCAGTCAGGGGTAAATGTTTTTTTTCACAAAATACGGTGGCCCGTCAAGTGGGTCCCTCCTGTCAGGTGGAGGAATTATTATATTCCGCGTAATAAGGAGGCACTTCCTTGCTGCGGCCGTGGACCCAGCTGTCAGCCTCTCCACGTACAATACACTTTCGATGGAAGTCGTTCCTTGACCACATTGACCATGCCGCGTTCCGTTGCATGCATGCGTCAATGGGCGTGGTGCATCCCCACTATTAGCCTCACACGTACAGTCATCTTTCGATGACTCTCGGTTGTTGACCACGTTGACCACACCATGCCGAGCGCACTAAGGCCGGTGGACGACGGCGAGGCCCCGGACTAGAACGACCCGGAGATGGGGAAGACGGGGCAGTGGAGTGGCAGATGGAGAGGAGTGGCAAACTTGATTGGTTCGGGTGCGTGGCAGCACAGCCGCAGTGCCGCCCACGGGAGAAAGAAGCAAGAACAGAGGTTGAAGAAGGAGCACGGCTGTTGGATTAACATCCAATGGTCCAGCTGCTAGAACCATTTCTTGATTAAGTTGACAAAGCCCTGCGCACACGTCCGCTTAGTAGGCCCACAAGTCAGCCACCAAATCTGACGGGTCCCAGCTGTCAACGGGAGGAATAATTTTTTCGCATAACAAGGAGGCACTTCCTTCCGTGCGAAGACACAGATGGTGGGTCCCAGCTGTCAGGTAGAGGAAACATTTTTTCATCTTAATAAGGAGGAACTTTCCTTGTGTGCCACCATGGACCTCGTGGGTCCCAGCCGTCAGGCTCACCACGTACAGTCCTCTTCTGATGCTCCCATTTGTTGACCACGCCGCACTGAGCGCAGCGAGGCGGTGGACGACGGCGAGGCCCCGGATGGGAATGACCCGGAGATTGGAAGGCGCGGCAGTGGAGTCGCAGATTGAGAGGAGGAGAAGGGTTATAGCTGGTTCTGGTGCGGCATGGGGCTGCAGTCGATGGAGAATAACAGGAGGTGTGGAGGGGTGGAGGGATAGCCTAGCCGGCGGTGGGGTAGCGCTTTGTAGAGATGCGCGCTAAGCAGAGCCGCTAGCCGTCGGAGGCCGGACCAGGCGGTCCCGACGACACTGGAGGAAGAAGACAAGAGATTGAAAGTGCATGTCGGCCGGTGGATATATATCCAATGGTTGTGGATGTCATAATCATTTGCTGACCAAGTTGACAATGCCCTGCGTAGGTTTCGACCTATTGGCCCACATGTCAGCCTACAAAAATGTGGCATATATTTAACCCATGTTTTCTAGAATGTATAATCCATTTGTTGGGCTGGGTGAACAAATAATTTCACGTCAATCAGGCCCATTTATATTTTCTAAGAAATCCCAGCCCATTTGCACTTCCGTGAAATACACGAATTAGCTGGGCTCGTTATATATATAATGTTATATTAGAAGGAGCAATTAATATCAAAAAATAAACCGGAGAGGCACATTATATATAATTAACAGATTAGCGAGTTATTGCTCAAAATAAAAATGAGCGCGTTATTATTACATTGGTCCTTAAAATCTTCGCAAGCTTTTGTACGCAATCACCAGGATTTTCCTTGCCCGTGAGTCAAAAACAACCAGGATTTTCCTTTCCAACTTTTGTTAAACATTTACTTTTATAAGTTAATAACATGTGGGATGTTTTTATAATGTATATATAAGTCTCTATAAAATATACGATAATAGTAATAATATAAATATATATAATATGGTTAGAAGGGAAACATAAATTGGACACAACATTATTATTCTTATATATAAATAAATAGACCAGAGACCTGCGTTTTATTAAAAAAATACATTGGACTGCCAATCTTTAAGAAAAAGCTCATAGGCTGGTATGGACCTCAAAAAATAAGTTGAAACCACCGCCTCCGTATGTCGTGGGCTACGCATGTTCAAATATAAAACCTAGGCCTAGCTGATACTTGTTCGCCCTCTGAAAGAATGATACTAGATCCCCGGGCGAACTGGATTAAAGAGAGGGTCGGTGGCACGACTGAAGAAGCACATCAGGAGCGATTTTTTTTTCTTGAGTGGATGGCTCTCGATGGTGTGTTTTTACTTGCCTCTGCAGCATACAACTTGTATTTTTAGCCTCCCAGTCCGTCGTGGTGGACCAGCAGCCCATTTGCTGGGCAGGCCAACCTACAGAAACCAACACTCAATTTTTCATCAAGCCCCAAAAACAATGTAGTACTATGTTTGTTTTGAGGCCGAAAACATTACGGCCGGGGTTGAGCGAGGGACGGGGGAAGACAGAGTAAAAAGATTAAAAAGAGCTGATGCGCCGTTGCTACCCTAACAAAGCAGCTGCAATTCTTCTCGGGAAGAAGGTGTGCCGTTGACACCCACACGTCACATACCCCACAGTAGGCATACTAACAAGTTCACACACAAGTACAACAGAAAAGGTAAACATTCGTATCAAACTCAGGTTCACAGGACACATTCATATTCATAGCCAACATTCACTATCAACAAGTGAAAAGATTCATATATACAGAAGTTCAGCATGTCTATGCATCCAAATGGTTGATAGATCACACAACAATATTCATACATAATTCACAAAAAGATTCAGATATACACATGTTCAGTATGTTTATGCATCCAAATGATTGAGATCACAGCCAGGATGCAGGCCCGCGGGCCCAGCAGGCCCAACAAGGCGTCCAATAGGCAAGTACTGTCTGCCGTAGACAGGAGCTCGAGAGGGCAGCGGCAATGGCGCTTATAAACCACTCTGAGCCCCTCTCAACTAGTGAGGTGGGACTAAAGTTTTGGCCATGGCAGCACTCCCGTTGCGTTTCGGTTGGTGGCACTGTCGGTGTAACAGACCCTGGGTATGTTGCCTTGACTGTGCACAGGCATGGGAACAACATTATGGCCACATGCCATGCCAGAGTATAAGGAATCAAGATCTTGAAAGGACCAACATGAATAACAAGAGGACCTAGATCAAGCCAGAGAAGCCAGATACCAGGAGAAAAACCTCCCTTGCCGGGCAAAAGAACTTGGCAAGGGCAGGAGCACCCCCCTAGAAGGAAGCAACCAAGGCATCCTGGCAGGGCCTGCCGGGACTCACGAAGGCAAGAAACACCTCATCGACCACTCTCCCACGACCCACGTCTTGGATCAGTGCGTGTCACGCCGTAAAGTGATTAAGTGGCAACCACTCGCCACATGGCATCTCCTCTCTACAGGAAAACCTATAGATGACATCCGTCCTAGGACGTGTCGAACAAGCAGGCATGGAGCTGGCAGAATAAGCCCGGCAAGGCTTGCCGGGTGAGCAACAATGTGACGTTGAGCGGCGCATTTAATGCGTCCTATCAGCCTGTAGAGTTAGGTATGATAGCACTATTTGCTATCTTATCAGTGTCTAATGACTGGTTTGCCATTTGTGGTGACCCCTTAACCTATAAAAGGAAGCCCATGGCAACCGTAGAAGGGGTTCGGTTCGTTGAGCTCGTGAGGCTGGAGAGTTAGACGCCCATACGTGTGTGGTCACTCCCGCCCCTGCCGGGCGGGTGTACTACGCTCCACCACCACTATTCCACCATCAATGCCCCAAAGCATGAGTAGGGTTTTACGCCTCACGACGGCTTGAACCTGGGTAAAATTGCTCGTGTGATCCCTGCCGCGCTACCCCCACGCTCCTATGCTCTTTGTGCAACGCGATGTCCCCCCTGCCGAACTAGCAAGGGGCCTCTTGGTCCCATAGCTGGCCATGGTTTCCCGCGACATCTTTGGCACGCCAGGTAGGGGGATCGCTTGCGCGAACCTGAAAGAGTGCGTAACGCATCACCATCTTCGTCTTCGACGATGCCATGGGCCATAGCGCCCAAGAAGAAGTCCGGTGTTTCGGCTCCACCATCCACCTCAAAGGTTCCGCCGCCCGCAACTTCCAGCGCTACGGGTGGTGCGGAGGAACGCGAGGATGTGGGTGCCGCTGGGGATCTAGTCGGAGCAGGAGGCACCATCACCGTTTCCCCCGCGGCCGAAGCAGAAGCAGGTGGCACTGAAGGAGAGCGACATCAGAAACACCCCGACGGCGACGCTCCATGAGGCACGGGCGCAGGGGCTAGTCTGTCCACACCTCCTCCGCTCGCCGACGGGCACAACCGAAGTGATGGCGCTCGGTCTAGGACGAGCCGCCGCCCTCCGGCCGCCCCTATCACAGGAGCGACCGCGGCGCGTGTGCTTTCCCCTAGGCGAGTTTACCAAACCTCTGCGCCAAACGGAGCCACTGACCCTCAAGCACCTTCGCCGCACCAGCATGCCATCCAGGTGGCCTCCCTGCAATAGCAGGAGCGCAACACTGTTATTACTGGCACCATCAGAAGCCGGACGACGGTGCGATCTGCGTCGTCATCACCCATGCCAAGCACGGCTACAGAGGCCACGACGCGGGCTCAGCTGCTACTCAGGTTCCCCGCAGCAGCTGAGCAGATGGACGAGTGGTGTGCCACCATCCAGAGCCTAGTCGGATTTGCTAAGGCTGGGGGCTCACAGCGAGCCGGCCCGCCACGGCCTCCCCAAGCGATGACAACGGCCCGTGCTGCTCGTCGTATGGAAGTAGCCACCCCCACGGTGCAGTCCCCCAAATAGCCACCAGTGCGATCTCAACAACATCAAGAAGCTGACGTCGATGGCCTCTTTTGACCCTCGAGCACATCCAGATCGACGGCAAGCCCCGGGGGACAGGCGGAGGGAAGACACGCACGTTGTCGTTGAGCAACATCGTGGCGAGGTCCTAACATTGACGAACTTGCGCCCGATATTGGCGGGTGCCTGCCTTTTGAGGTTGGATGCCCTGCCTTTACTCACGAGCTGCGGCAAGTCCGTTGTCCGTACGTCTGCACGTTCAAGCCAAAGATATCTGAAAGTATGATGGGAGACTCAACCCGGCAGAGTTCCTGGACTTGTCACACCCAATATGCGATACTATCCTAAAGAGACTCGAAGGTCCCACCAAGGATAGAACCTCATATTGAAACGCTTTTGCAAGGTGGATATCATTACATCAACATTACATAATAGATGGGGTTACATATAAAAGGCATAGGATGCCACACGAATACAACATCATCTTACATAAGAGCAGCATCCGACTATGGATGAAACACAAACAGAAACTCAAACGACATCCACCCTGCTAGCCCAGGCGGCCGACCTAGAACCTATCCCCTGATCGAAGAAGAAGCAGAAGAAGAACTCCAAAACAAGTAAAGATCGCTCTCCCGTCATGATCATCACAAAACCTGTACTTGCAACTGTTGTTGTAGTAATCTGTGAGCCACGAGGACTCAGCAATCCCATTACCATGGGTATCAAGACTAGCAAAGCTTAATGGAAAAGGAAGGGGGTAAAGTGGTGAGGTTGCAGCAGCGACTAAGCATATATGGTGACTAACATACGCAAATAAGAGCGAGAAGAGAAGCAACGGAATGGTCATGAAGCTATCAATGATCAAGAAGTGATCCTGAACTCCTACTTACGTCAAACATAACCCAAAACCGTGTTCACTTCCCAGACTCCGCCGAAAAGAGACCATCACGGCTACACACGTGGTCGATGCGTTTTAATTCGGATCTGGTGTCAAGTTATCTACAACCGGACATTAACCGAACATTAACAAATTCCCATCTGCCCATAACCGCGGGCACGGCTTTCGAAAGTTTATACCCTGTAGGGGTGTCCCAACTTAGCCCACAATAAGCTCTCGCGATCAACAAAGGATATACCTTCTCCCAGGAAGACCCGATCAGACTCGGAATCCCGGTTTACAAGACATTTCGACAATGGTAAAACAAGACCAGCAAGACTGCCCGGATGTGCCGACAAATCCCGATAGGAGCTGCACATATCTCGTTCTCAGGGCACACCGGATGAGCCAGACGAAGGGTTGGCATAGACCCCGGTTGCCCAGGGGGCGCTGGACATCGCTCGGTTTGGACCAGCACTCGGAGGACAACTGGCCCGGGGGGGGGGGGTAAATAAAGATGAACCTCGTGCTCCGGAAACCCAAGGGAAAAGAAGGGCTAGGTGAGGCAAATGGTAAAACCAAGGTTGGGCCTTGCTGGAGGAGTTCTATTCAAAGCGAACTGACAAGGGGGTCCCATAAATCACCCAACCGCGTAAGGAACGCAAAATTCGGGAACATAACACCGGTATGACGGAAACTAGCGCGGCAAGAGTGGAACAAAACACCAGGACTAAGGCCGAGTCTTCCACCCTTTACCAAGTATATAGATGCATTAATAAAATAAGAGATATTGTGATATTACAACATAATCATGTCCGTCATGGAGCAATCTTCAACTTCACCTGCAACTAACAACGCTATAAGAGGGGCTGAGCAAAGCAGTAACATAGCCAAGCAATGGTTTGCTAGGAAGGGTGAAAAAGGTTAGAGGCTGACATGGCAAATTGGGAGGCTTGAAAAGCAAGAGATAGGTAGTGCAGCAAAGCGATAGAACGAAACAACTAGCATAACAATGATAGTAGTGAGATCCAGGGTAGCAGTCATCTTGCCTGAAATCCCGCAAGGAAGAAGAACGAGTCCATGAAGAAGATGAACGGATGAAGCCGAACCAAGCGTAGACGAACGAATCCTCACGATCGCAACGAAATGGGAACTATCGAGAAGAAGCACACAACATAGTAAACACACCACACATATACAAGACATGATGCACAAAAAGCATGGTGCATGACAAAGCTAGATGAAGCTACACATGGCAAGAGATGATGCAAACAAGAGCAACACATCAAGGCAAGTTTAAATGAGGCCGGAAACAACAGATAACAATTCCGGTAAGTCCTCATATGCAAATTTCGAAATTGGTCCAGATCTGAATAAACCTTATGTTCAAGTTGTTGAACAACAAGTTAAGATGCACCAAGATGATCTACACGAGATTCTAGTCAAGTTACATATAAAGTTCATTAGATTTGGAGCTACGGCCTAGAAGATATGAGCAAAGCAAGTTAAACATGGCATTGATGCAAAATGCATACAAACATCAAGCAAACACCTCAAAAAAAGTATGCAGCATGATAATATGAAGCTACATGCAAAATCAAGCAAGTTTCATATAGAGCACACTCAAAACGGAGCAACGGTTCAACACACGCACATGAAACAAGTACAAAGGACAAGCTGTCCAAAACAGCAACTAGGCATATTGCAAGCATCAAAACAATATGCTACAGCAGCTCAACATGATAAGAAAAGGCATGGGCATGATGTACAGGTAATGCATGAGAAAACATGAACACTGAGCTATCTCCAGAAATCACTAGAACATGCTCAAAAAGACATGGCAAGATTGCAAATAATAACAGTTTCAGGCTTAGCAGAAATAACATCAGGTTGCAATGTTTAGAGCTATCAAACAACATGTTACAAGAACTTATCATGGCAAACAAAGGCATGGCATGAACCTACTAAATTCATAGAACAAAAGTCCCTTACTCACAATGAGCCAAAAAGGAGTAGAAGATATGATGGCACCCATGTAAACATGGCAAATAATATGACAGATTCAAATATGGCAGGAACAACGATAAGTAGGCATGTTGGTGAGCTTGTACCACTCACCACAGAGCATTACATGGCATATCAAGGTGACTAACAGTAAGAAGACATGTTTATGAAGCTAAGCATGGCAATAGAAAGTTCATAGGGGTGCATGGATCACCAGCAAAACACATGGCAAAACTGAACTTAATGTTAGCAGGCTGACAGCAACGTTATTTGTTAATTTTAGAGCAATATTACAACAAGCTACAGCAGGCTAGGAAAGCAACCAGGGGCGAGGCGGCGAGGGGAGGCAAGCGAGGAGGGCCGGATCTTGCCGGAATGGGGAGATCCGGGGTCGGGGATCCCGGATCCAGCGACGACCGAGGCTGAGGAGGCCGGTGACGAGCTTGGCGGCGGATCCTGCGAAGAATGGCGGCAGCACAAAGCTTAGAGGAGAGAGAGCACGGGAGAAGGGAGGAGAAGAGGAGGCGCGGGGCACTGGCCTGAGGGTCGGCGGCGGCAGAGCCAGGTCCGGCGAGGCGGCACGGGGTCCGCCGAGGCGGACGGGAGGAGGTCGAGGCCGCCCGGTCCTTCCTGGCTCGGGGACGAGGGGGAGCGGGCGCCTGGGCACGGGCGGGCGCCTGTGGGCCGGGGCGACGGCAGCTCGGGCCCGGGCGGGCTGTGCCTGGGCCTGCAGGGCCGCGGGAGGTGGCCAAGGGGCGCGGGCAACGTGGCAGCCCCTGGTTGGCTGCGGCCGGCGGCTGTGGCGACGCGACCAGTGGCGTGGCGCCAAGTGGCGCTGAGGAGGTGGCCGGCGGCGGAATTTGAGGTGGAGGCGGCGGAGATCCCGAGGAGGAGGGGGGTTGGCTGCAGCTGGGGTTAGGGAAGGGGTAGGCTGCCCAAAATGGAAGGAGGAGGGGTTTAAAAAGGTAGGGGTTAGGGTTAGAGGGTGCTAAGGGGGGGTTTTGGAGCCTCTGATCTTGATCGGACGGTTCCGGACGCGAGGCGGGGTAGGCTGGGCCTAGGAGGGGTTAGTGGGTTGTGCTAGAAAGGCCAGGGGCTGAAGCAGAGAAGAGAGAGAGGCCCGACAACAGTTTTGGAGACCGAAACGTCCGACGAATATACTGGCTATATCGCGGTTATATATTTAACGGTTGGGCTATCAAACGAGCTCCGAATGCGACGAAACTTGACAGGTGGTCTACCTACACTACAATAAGACCGCACGCCAACTTTCATCCCATTCCGAGAACATTTTATGCCACTTATAAAATAATATTTCGGAGGTGCCACGGGCGCGTGCGAGTGTGTCCGGACTCAGAACGGACAACGGAGAGAACCGGCGGAACCCGAATGGATGCATGTTTTGAAAAACATGCAGATGAAATGCAGATGATGACATGGCAAAATGCAACACGCAAGCAAATGACATGGAAACAAAGGCGAATAACTGGAAGACACCTCACGCATCGTATCCGGGGCGTTACAACACTCCTGCACTAACAAGAGATCTCATCCCGAGATCTTAGGACCAAGACGGAAGGGAAAAGGGATGAGATGAAACAAGAACTCAAGAGAAGAAGCAAGGAATCGAGAGCACTTGAGAAGAAGAGAAGAACGATGAGAATGACGAGAATCGAAAGCTCACGAAATCAGATAGACTATGAAACCACTCCGGTTAGAACGAGATAAGAAACGAATAAGACTGAAAGGATTTAGGCCACAACCGGAAGTGATTGGGTAGCTGAGAAGAACAAAGAAATGCAAAACTCCACTTCAAAAGAATACGGAGAATTAATTGCACTTCGAGACGCGAGAAGAAAAGATGCTTGAACTCCACCAACAAAATCTTGATTAAATCTTGAAGAATGAATTAAATCATGAAGAACCACCATGAAGAACTCCGGTGACAAAAGGATGATGAGATAGAAATGAAGGATGAAAGAATAAGATTAAGCCTTGCGGTGATTTAGATGGAGCTTCCGACGGAATGGCCGAGGGAATTTGAACTCCGGAAAAGAAAAGATGACAACACTTGGAACTAGAATTTATTCATCAAGAACAAACTCTGAAGAAAGGGATTACTCACTTGGATGAAATAAGAATAAGATTTATTGTATGCTTCTCCTTCATCAAATTAAATTGATGACAAGCACTGGATTTTTGCATACTACTTATTCTTCTTGAAAAAGATTGAGAAGTGACATATCGCAAACTTGAGAAGGGGATTTAGATGCAAAAGAACAAAGATACAACGAGCTGATAAAGAATACTTGACAGATACGCCGGGATAAATATAGAACGATAACTGGAATGATGGCCTCCGGTGAAAAGAAACGGGAAAAACAACTCCTGACAAACTCCGGGTGGTTAAGAAAAGAATATCTGACAAATGGAATAGTTCGCGGGGATAACATGAAGCTAGAACCATGAATCTTCAACAGAACAGACAAGATTTAGAGGAAAAACTCTTCTTCGGTCTTCAAATGACGACGAGAAACACCACCAAAATTACTGAGATATTCCGGGAAAATGAAAAGCAAGAGGTTGAGCCAACAATGAAATGATTTGATATCGATCTTGGAAAAGCATCTGAATGATGAAATTCATTCTTACGTCACACTTAATAGGAATTTGAGAATAGCTCCGGGAAATTAGAAGAGTCAGGTAAGATCCTGGGAAAAGACCTGTGGGTTAGGGCCCACCGGAGAGATAACACTGTTGGAAAGGATTGTTGAACAGGTAGATGATGCACCGGAACAATTGAAATATATGAATGAGGTGACAACCTCGAATCAATTGGAACATAGACGAATCTCCTGAGATGTCTTGAACACTCTAGAAGGATAAACTGGCGAGAGGCGAACGAGCAGGGAAAACACTTGATCCAAGGAAAAGAATGTGATCACTCGCAAAACTTGAATTGAGTCCACACAAGAAGAAAAGAGATGAAGAATGTCGAATGAAACGAGTATTCACCGGTTGAAATGATTGAGGGAATACTGAAGAGGTTCCGCACGAATGAAATTGATGCTCAAAAGAGGCTCAGGCTCCGGGAAGAAAAGGAGTGGGAGGGCGGGAAAACAAAGGCAACTTGGAAGGGGAAATCGACGAATATGTTGAAGAGAAAACACCGGTTGAAATCATTGAGGAAAGAAAGCAAAGACTTCGCACGAGTAGGATGGATACTAGATTACGGACTCCGGATCCAATAAGAAAAGGGGTGGGCGGGTGGGAAAAACAAGGACAACTTCGGACAGGGAAAACAACATCGTGGAGGAAGAATCGAGGATTGATCTCGTGAAAGACAAAGAGGTTTGAGTCGACTTGACGAGAGATGCACCGGATAAAAGAGGATGGACAACTCACGAAACTAACCGCGTGATCCTAAAGAAAAATTTGAAGGGAAGAGGAGTAGTTCAAACCACCTACGTCAAGATTTCTCACCAGAGCGACGAAGAGGCTGAGGAGTAAAAAGAATTCCTACTCTCCGATATAACTAGACTCCAAAAACAGTTTTCTTCTAGACTCAACAATGGCCGAACTACACGATCAATCAAGGGGGATCCTAGGGTCGGTCGAGGCTCTGATACCAACTTGTCACGCCCAATATGCGATACTATCCTAAAGAGACTCGAAGGTCCCACCAAGGATAGAACCGCATATTGAAACTCTTTTGCAAGGTGGATATCATTACATCAACATTACATAATAGATGGGGATACATACAAAAGGCATAGGATGCCACACGAATACAACATCATCTTACATAAGAGCACCATCCGACTACGGATGAAACACAAACAGAAACTCAAACGACATCCACCCTGCTAGCCCAGGCTGCCGACCTGGAACCTATCCCCTGATCGAAGAAGAAGCAAATGACATGGCAACGAAGGAGAATAACTAGAAGACACCTGGCGCATCGGATCCGGGGCGTTACAACACTCCTCCACTAACAAGAGATCTCATCCCGAGATCTTAGGACCAAGACGGAAGGGAAAAGGGATGAGATGAAACAAGAACTCAAGAGAAGAAGCAAGGAATCGAGAGCACTCGAGAAAAAGAGAAGAACGACAAGAATGACGAGAATCGAAAGCTCACGAAATCAGATAGACTATGAAACCACTCCGGTTAGAACAAGATAAGAAACAAATAAGATTAAAAGGATTTAGGCCACAACCGGAAGTGATTGGGTAGCTGAGAAGAACGAAGAAATGCAAAACTCCACTTCCAAAGAATACGGAGAATTAATTGCACTTCGAGACGCGAGAAGAAAAGATGCTTGAACTCCACCAACAAAATCTTGATTAAATCTTGAAGAATGAATTAAATCATGAAGAACCACCATGAAGAACTCCGGTGACAAAAGGATGATGAGATAGAAATGAAGGACGGAAGAATAAGATTAAGCCTTGCGGTGATTTAGATGGAGGTTCCGACGGAATGGCCGAGGGAATTTGAACTCCGGAAAAGAAAAGATGACAACACTTGGAACTAGAATTTATTCATCAAGAACAAACTCCGAAGAAAGGGATTACTCACTTGGATGAAATAAGAATAAGATTTATTGTATGCTTATCCTTCATCAAATTAAATTGATGACAAGCAATGGATTTTTGCATACTACTTATTCTTCTTGAAAAAGATTGAGAAGTGACATATCACAAACTTGAGAATGTCTTTGTGAACCATCGGTAGGATTGGAAAGAATGAATGAATTGATATGATAAGAACAGAAAAAGAATCTTCAACGAACCACCGTAAGAATTCGAAAATGACTGATGAAAGAGAATGAATCACCGGAAGAATTAGAAGAACCAATATGCTAGAGGGGATTTAGATGCAAAAGAACAAAGAGACAACAAGCTGATAAAATACTTGACAGATACGCCGGGATAAATATAGAACGATAACTGGAATGATGTCCTCTGGTGAAAAGAAACGGGAAAAACAACTCCTGACAAACTCCGGATGGTTAAGAAAAGAATATCTGACAAATGGAATAGTTCGCGGGGATAACATGAAGCTAGAACCACGAAACTTCAAGAGAACAGACAAGATTTAGAGGAAAAACTCTTCTTCGGTCTTCAAATGACGACGAGAAACACCACCAAAATTACTGAGATACTCCGGGAGAATGAAAAGCAAGAGGTTGAGCCAACAATGAAATGATTTGATATCGATCTTGGAGAAGCATCTGACTGATGAAATTCATTCTTACGTCACAGTTAATAGGAATTTGAGAATAGCTCCGGGAAATTAGAAGAGTCAGGTAAGATCCTAGGAAAAGACATGTGGGTTAGGGGCCGCTGGAGAGAAAACACCGTTGGAAAGGATTGTTGAACAGGTAGATGATGCACCAGAACAATTGAAATATATGAATGAGGTGACAACCTCGAATCAGTTGGAACACAGACGAATCTCCTAAGATGTCTTGACCACTCTAGAAGGATAAACTGGCGAGAGGCGAACGAGCAGGGAAAACACTTGATCCAAGGAAAAGAATGTGATCACCAGAAAAACTTGAATTGAGTCCACCCGAGAAGAAAAGAGATGAAGAATGTCGAATCAAACGAGTATTCACCGGTTGAAATGATTGAGGGAAGACTGAAGAGGTTCCGCACGAATGAAATTGATGCTCGAAA
>NC_041387.1:681888235-681892705 GCF_002162155.2 Triticum dicoccoides | reverse complement strand
ATGCTCGAAAGAGGCTCAGGCTCCGAGAAGAAAAGGGGTGGGAGGGCGGGAAAACAAAGGCAACTTGGAAGGGGAAATCGACGAATATCTTGAAGAGAAAACACCGGTTAAAATCATTGAGGAAAGAAAGCAAAGACTTCGCATGAGTAGGATGGATACTCGATTACGGACTCCGGCTCCAAGAAGAAAAGGGGTGGGCGGGTGGGGAAAACAAGGACAACTTAGGATAGGGAAAACAACGTCGTGGAGGAAGAACTGAGGATTGATCTCGCGAAAGACAAAGAGGTTTGAGTCGACTTGACGAGAGATGCACCGGATAAAAGAGGATGGACAACTCACGAAACTAACCGCGTGATCCTAAAGAAAAATTTGAAGGGAAGAGGAGTAGTTCAAACCACCTACGTCAAGATTTCTCGCCAGAGTGACGAAGAGGCTGAGGAGTAAAAAGAATTCCTACTCTCCGATATAACTAGACTCCAAAAACAGTTTTCTTCTAGACTCGACAACGGCCAAACTACACGATCAATCAAGGGGGCTCCTAGGGTCGGTCGAGGCTCTGATACCAACTTGTCACGCCCAATATGCGATACTATCCTAAAGAGACTCGAAGGTCCCACCAAGGATAGAACCTCATATTGAAACGCTTTTGCAAGGTGGATATCATTACATCAACATTACATAATAGATGGGGATACATACAAAAGGCATAGGATGCCACACGAATACAACATCATCTTACATAAGAGCACCATCCGACTATGGATGAAACACAAACAAAAACTCAAACGACATCCACCCTGCTAGCCCAGGCTGCCGACCTGGAACTTATCCCCTGATCGAAGAAGAAGCAGAAGAAGAACTCCAAAACAAGTAAACATCGCTCTCGCATCATGATCATCGCATAACCTATACCTGCAACTGTTGTTGTAGTAATCTGGGATCCATGAGGACTCAGGAATCCCATTACCATGGGTATCAAGACTAGCAAAGCTTAATGGGAAAGGAAGGGGGTAAAGTGGTGAGGTTGTAGCAGCGAGTAAGCATATATGGTGGCTAACATACGCAAATAAGAGCGAGAAGAGAAGCAACGGAACGGTCGTGAAGCCAGCAATGATCAAGAAGTGATCCTGAACTCCTACTTACGTCAAACATAACCCAAAACCGTGTTCACTTCCCGAACTCTGCCGAAAAGAGACCATCACAGCTACACACGCGGTTGATGCGTTTTAATTCGGATCTGGTGTCAAGTTATCTACAACCGGACGTTAACAAATTCCATCTGCCCATAACCGCGAGCACGACTTTCGAAAGTTCATACCCTGCAGGGGTGTCCCAACTTAGCCCATGATAAGCTCTCGCGATCAATGAAGGATATACCTTCTCCCAGGAAGACCCGATCAGACTCGGAATCCCGGTTTACAAGACATTTCGACAATGGTAAAACAAGACCAGCAAGACCGCCCGGATGTGCCGACAAATCCCGATAGGAGCTGCACATATCTCGTTCTCAAGGCACACCGGATGAGCCAGACGACGGGTTGGCATAGACCCTGGTTGCCCAAGGGGCGCCGGACATCGCTCGGTTTGGACCAGCACTCAGAGGAGAACTGGCCCGGGGGGGTGAATAAACATGACCCTCAGGCTCCGAAAACCCAAGGGAAAAGAAGGGCTAGGTGATGCAAATGGTAAAACCAAGGTTGGGCCTTGCGGGAGGAGTTTTATTCAAAGCAAACTGTTAAGGGGGTCCCATAAATCACCCAACCGCGTAAGGAACGCAAAATCCGGGAACATATCACCGGTATGACGGAAACTAGGGCGACAAGAGTGGAACAAAACACCAGGCATAAGGTCGAGTCTTTCACCCTTTACCAAGTATATAGATGCATTAATAAAATAAGAGATATTGTGATATCCCAACATAATCATGTCCGTCATGGAGCAATCTTCAACTTCACCTGCAACTAACAACGCTATAAGAGGGGCTGAGCAAAGCGGTAACATAGCCAAGCAATGGTTTGCTAGGAAGGGTGAAAAAGGTTAGAGGCTGACATGGCAAATTGGGAGGCTTGAGAAGCAAGAGATAGGTAGCGCAGCAAAGCGATAGAATGAAGCAACTAGCATAGCAATGATAGTAGTGAGATCCAGGGTAGCGGCCATCTTGCCTGAAATCCCGCAAGGAAGAAGAGCGAGTCCATGAAGAAGATGAACGGATGAAGCCGAACCAAGCGTAGACGAACGAATCCTCACGATCGCAACGAAACGGGAACTATCGAGAAGAAGCACACAACATAGTAAACACACCACACATATACAAGACATGATGCACAAAAAGCATGGTGCATGACAAAGCTAGATGAAGCTACTCATGGCAAGAGATGATGCAAACAAGAGCAACACATCAAGGCAAGTTTAAATGAGGCCGGAAACAACAGATAACAATTCTGGTAAGTCCTCATATGCAAATTTTGAAATTGGTCCAGATCTGAATAAACCTTATGTTCAAGCTGTTAAACAGCAAGCTAAGATGCACCAAGATGATCTATACAAGATTCTAGTCAAGTTACATATAAAGTTCATTAGATTTGGAGCTACGGCCTAGAAGATATGAGCAAAGCAAGTTAAACATGGCATTGATGCAATATGCATACAAACATCAAGAAAACACCTCAAAACAAGGATGCAGCATGATAATATGAAGCTACATGCAAAATCAAGCAAGTTTCATATAGAGCACACTCAAAATGGAGCAACGGTTCAACACACGCACATGAAACAAGTTTAAAGGACAAGCTGTCCAAAACAGCAACTAGGCATATTGCAAGCATCAAAACAATATGCTACAGCAGCTCAACATGATAAGAAAAGGCATGGGCATGATGTACAGGTAATGCATGACAAAACATGAACACTGAGCTATCTCCAGAAATCACTAGAACATGCTCAAAAAGACATGGCAAGATTGCAAATAATAACAGTTTCAGGCTTAGCAGAAATAACATCAGGTTGCAATGTTTAGAGCTATCAAACAACATGTTACAAGAACTTATCATGGCAAACAAAGGCATGGCATGAACCTACTAAATTCATAGAACAAAAGTCCCTTACTCACAATGAGCCAAAAAGGAGCAGAAGATATGATGGCACCCATGTAAACATGGCAAATAATATGACAAATTCAAATATGGCAGGAACAACGATAAGTAGGCATGTTGGTGAGCTTGTACCACTCATAACAGAGCATTACATGGCATATCAAGGTGACTAACAGTAAGAAGACATGTTTATGAAGCTAAGAATGGCAATAGCAAGTTCATAGGGGTGCATGGATCACTAGCAAAACACACGGCAAAACTGAACTTAATGTTAACAGGCTGACAGCAACATTATTTGGCAATTTTAGAGCAAGATTACAACAAGCTACAGCAGGCTATAAATGCAACCAGGGGCATGGCCGGATAGAGCATGACATGTACAATAAAACATCCTTAGTTAACATCTCCAGATTATGCATATACTTACTTGTAGCAGCAGGTTTACATAGCATCACAAAATAACAGATTCAACCTAGCAAAACAGCAACAGCAAGTACCCTACTTAACAAGCTTAACGCAATCACTACACAACACACAAAAATACATGGATGGCACCGCTGTAAAGATGGCATGATATAGTTCAAAACACATGTAGAGCTCATGCTCATAGGATGCACACATCAAATGCAACAAAAATAACAAATCACCAAGTTATAACAGTTTCAGCAGATTAACATCATATAGCACTCTTGCAAAAATGATTCGGGCATCACGATGATCTCAAACAAGCATGACACAATGGAACAAAATCAAGAGCATCTCCTGGTGAACATTTTTATGTATAGCACGCACCAAACGGAGCTGTATGCATGGAATTATGATGCAATGAACAGGGCACTAGAATGCTAAAAAATCAGGGACTTGGCAGTTTTTCTGGAAAAAACAGATGAGCGCAATATTGTATAATACACCCAGGGCGACGGGTAGGCAGCGGGAGAGATGGGATGGTGCTGGGCTCACCATGGGCCAAGCCTAGGACGGCGGGGCGATCGATCGGGCCGGCTGGGTCACTGGGTCAGACGCGGGGCCCACGGGCGCTGCGCGCGCGCCTCCTCAATCCTGATCAGGACGAGGCTATGGCGGCGGCGGCGGCCGGCGGTGACAGCCAGCGACGAGGCGGCGAGGGAAGGCAAGCAAGGAAGGCTGGATCTTGCCAGAATGGGGAGATCCAGGGTCGGGGATCCCGGATCCAGCGACGACCAAGGCCGAGGAGGCCGGTGACGAGCTTGGCGGCGGATCCTGCGAAGAATGTCGGCAGCGCAAAGCTTAGAGGAGAGAGAGAGCACGGGAGAAGGAAGGAGAAGAGGAGGCGCGGGGCACTGGCCTGAGGGTCGGCGGCGGCGGAGCCAGGTCTGGCGAGGCGGCACGGGGTCCGCTG
>NC_041387.1:681880341-681887792 GCF_002162155.2 Triticum dicoccoides | reverse complement strand
CGCGACCAGTGGCGTGGCGCCAAGTGGCGCTGAGGAGGTGGCCGGTGGCGGAATTTGAGGTGGAGGCGGCGGAGATCCCGAGGAGGAGGGGGATTGGCTGCGGCTGGGGTTAGGGAAGGGGTAGGCTGCCCAAAATGGAAGGAGGAGGGGTTTAAAAAGGTAGGGGTTAGGGTTAGAGGGTGCTAAGGGGGGTTTTTTGGAGCCTCCGATCTTGATCGGACGGTTCCGGACACGAGGGGGGTAGGCTGGGCCTAGGAGGGGTTAGTGGGCTGTGCTAGAAAGGCCAAGGGTTGAAGCAGAGAAGAGAGAGAGGCCCGGCGGCAGTTTTGGAGACCGAAACATCCGACGAATATACCGGCTATATCGCGGTTATATATTTAACGGTTGGGCTATCAAACGAGCTCCGAATGCGACGAAACTTGACAGGCGGTCTACCTACACTATAATAAGACCGCACGCCAACTTTCATCCCATTCCGAGAACATTTTATGCCACTAATAAAATAATATTTCGGAGGTGCCGCGGGCGCGTGCGAGTGTGTCCGGACTCAGAACGGACAACGGAGAGAACCAGCGGAACCTGAACGGATGCAAGTTTTGAAAAACATGCAGATGAAATGCAGATGATGACATGGCAAAATGCAACATGCAAGCAAATGACATGGCAACGAAGGCGAATAACTGGAAGACACCTAGCGCATCGAATCCGGAGCGTTACAGGCATCTACACTATTGCCATCCAAGCTGCCGGGGGAAGAGATGAGAAGAGCCAGTCCAACCCAGCGATTTGCATCTTCTCTAGCAGAAAGAAGGGGAGACACTCCAGAAGTATTTACAGAAGTTCAGCAGAGTCCATAGGAAGATCCCAAACATCCATCCGGCAGCTGTGATAGCCGCCTTCCAGTCCAATGTGCGCAACCTCAAGATTCTTTCCAAGATGAATGTGTGGTTGCCCAAGACTGTGAAGGAGCTCTACACCCTAGTGGACAAGTGTGCTCGGATGGAGGAAGGGGAAGTTCCCTGGAGAGGAGGATTGCATCGATATTGATTCAGAAGACTAGTCATCAACCCGTGCAAACGGCACGGGCTAGTGATATCCAAAATTATAAACATATATTATACAAATCTAGTTTCTAATTAGAACTTTAATATGCCTTGCTAGTATAAACTTACATGTTCCATGAATGCAAATTCAATAAATCAAAATAGAATGCACAAAATTCCCAAATACATATTTACACATACCTAAAATTTCTATACAAATAAAATGAATGGACGAAAAAGGATAATACAATCTAATTGTAAGCATGCACAATACTATACAATCATAATAATTGTTTAAGATTAAACAAATTTATTTTATATTGCAGCCGGAGCTTTTCCAAGTGTGACTCATATACACGTGAACCTAACTAAGTTAAGTAGGATGCATAAGAAATAAAAAGGAAAGGTATCGATCAAATTTTATCATTGAATTTCGAATAACATTTAGTTGTGATAACTACAGGATGTTTGAATACTCACGTTTCGTAGCTGGACAATTTGTTTGTATTGAAATACAGAAGTCAAATCAAACTGTATGGCAAATATAGACGTAAATATTTCGATTCTTTAGTTTGAGGAGATACCAATGCTTCTAGTATTAGTGATTTTAGAAACAAACTAACAGTAATGGTTTGGATGCAGAGAATTATTGTTATGCACCCATTTGGTAGTTCTGAAATTTAGTACCATAAATTTGGAGAAAGGTGTCAAATTACTGGGATCCTGTTGTTATCCCAGTAATGGTTTGGATGCAGAGTAATTTGAAATGTAGCAGCAGCGATCCCAGTAAAAGCGCGCTACTACTACATCCGTAGCAGTAGCGCGGCTCAGGCCGCGCCGCTACTGCTAAATGGAGCTCGGTGAACACCGCCGGTGGATATTTGTAGCAGCGCGGTTTACGCAGAGCGCGCTACTGCTAAAAATTTATCAGCAGCGAGTTTTCAGCACACACGCTACTACTAATTAGCAGCAGCGCTCCTTTTTGAGCCGCGCTGCTGCTAAGATTCTGTGTATAGGCTTTTCCCTAGTAGTGCTCACTAGGTGGTCAGCCGTAGTAGTGACAATAATGATGGAAGAACTCGTCTTATAGTACTCAGTGGATCGTGAGTATTCTGAGGATTGTAAGGTAACCCGGAAGAGAGTGAGTTTATCAGAATTACAGTGGAGATGCATAAACATCGGATGATGTCAGGCATATGATATGTTAGCCGTGGGATGGCTATGAGATGAGTGGTCAGATGACCACGTGATTTGGATTGGATTTGGTCAATGTCCGATTTGGATCCTGAGAATGTTCGGAGTATGGATTGTATACTTAATTAATATGCTTTACTTTATTGTACTTTACTTCAGTAGTTATCATGCTAGATAATCCTGTTATCTCATGCTGACCAATGCTGCTAGATGTCTAATCATACTAGATGATCTTGCTACAACTTGATAATTAAGGTTGCTCTAATAACAAATGCATGCTTGAATGCCATGGATTGCTTTCCTTGGTGTATATGTTAGTTTGATTTGCTTGCGAGTACATTCAAAAGTACTCAGCGGCCTTTAACATGGCTAGGTTGACCCAAGGATTCGTCGTCGAGGAGCCGGAGTGTTCGCGGGCTAGAAGAGTACCCCAGTTAGATCCCTGTGGATTGGAGCCGCACCAAGACAAGCTGCCTTATATAGAACTTTTCGGCTGCCACCACTCTTGTAATATATCCTGTAAGACTTATATATCCATTAATAGAAATGCATGTGTTCATGATACCTGTTGTAAACGCGCATGCTAGAGTGATTTCCTGGGCTGGCATGCGTGCCGACCGTCTGGCTACAGTGGTAATCAGGCGAGGCGCCACAGTGATGGAGTAGCCGGGCGATGCTCGTGCGTCGACGTAGTTGCACGAGTTTGTATGGATTTGAGATAAGGTAATTGAGGTGTCCGAACGTGGATTGCATTTTTTGAGGAGTGCCCGGTCAGTGTTCATGGACGCGCCCGCGTGTGTATTTGAGGGGTCGGATTTGCCTCATCCGGCTGTAGATGCTCTGACCGCCGAGCGTATGTCGTCGGGCGCCATCTTTGGACCTTGGACCCGTGTTTCTCCTTAGCGGTTCTTGTGTGTAGCCTTAGCGATTCTACTTTTCTCCTGTGTACACCTAGCTATTTACTGCCAGTTGTTTGCATGCGGTAGGAACCAGGCGCATGGAGCTAGGCTAACGTTAACTAGTGTATTAGTTTACTCCTCGTGTCAGTTGTAGCGTCTACATCCGTCTTGGATGTGGGGTCAATTATGTATGAGCGGAGCAGTATTTCTCCTTTTTAAACAGGTGAGAAGGAAACAAGACAGACTTCGTGCTAGCTCGTGGTGTGTGTCAGAACAATGGCAACGCTGAGGTATAATTTTTTGCTCTGCATATGGCCAAGCTATTAGGAGGAGGAACATCCTACCTAATGTCCTACTGGCAGAAGGAAGTGAGGAGGGGAGACTTCCAATCACCAATCTGCAGGTCCTTGGTCCGGGGATCGTACTAGCGAATCCAGGTATACTTTTCACTCGAGTGATTGATGAGGCAAACGCAGATTCTTTTCTGCTCTTCTTGGTTCCTTGCTAGCGGCGTGCAATTTTCTTTGAGAAAAAGCAAAACGTAGAGGCCTACTATTTCCTGCCAAACAGAGACAAACGCGGATCAGTAGTAGTGCTACACTTAGTTCTGTGCATTCGATTTGGTTTACATTATGGCATCACCTGCAGGTTGCAGTTCTTCGTTGCCCGTTTGGGAGGACACGCCCAGACTTTTAGGTGGCTCTTGCCTCTTGGTCAGGAAAGGAGATGAGAGTTCATCGATCCGTCTGAGGCATCGACTCACTTGGTATGCCTTTTCCGCTAGTTTCGGTCATTCGTGTTCGCATACTTTAGCTCTGTATAGACAAACTCGCGCAACAAAAAGGCGGTAGCAATTTTTTTTTATCCGCACATACATGGGCTGCATCAGGACCTTTTTTTTGTTTCTCGAAAAGGGGGTGTGAGGATGCTCTGAACAAGGGTGACAAGCGGGTGTTTGGATTTACATATAGCTTAGCTAGCAGGGAGTCCGAAATAGGTGGTGGGTGGACCTAGAGGATGCATGAGCGCTGTGGAGAATAGCGAGAGCCAGAGAGCCATCATCAACATCGACAGTGGCGGAGCTTGAGGCGAAATCATGGAGGGCACGGGCTGGAGGGGGGCAGAAATAATTGCTTTCAGCTGATTTTTAGTGAAATTAGCCAAACACATGAAATACATGTTTTCTTGCGAGCTGATGCTGAAAAGAGTGACCGCCGGGGGGATGTTGCTGTCGAGGATTGTGTTTGGATCCCTGTTATCGGCGGCTCCGTGGGATGGGATGGCGGCCGACGGTAGTGTGGTGTGCACAGAGTGAGGGATCCACACTCGTCCTCGGACGACACTGCCTCCCTTCACGGCGCGGCTGGGGCGCAGCGCTCAGGTTGGGACCCCGGCTTGCCTGACGGTCGTTGGAGTTTCTCACTGGGCAAAAGTTCCGGCCAGCTGGGACGGACGCGACGAGCGTGGAGCGAGGACCACTGCGCCCGTTTTGTTGGTGGGCGGCCGGGGTTCATACGATCGAGGCCCGCCGTTCGTCGACGCGACGAGGACCACTGCGCCCGTTTTTTTGCTGTAGCGCAGTCGCCGCGGAACAGGACCGGTAGACTTATAAGTCAGTCGGGGGTCTGTTTGACAAAATAAGTCACTTTTCGACCTATAATTTGATGACTTATTTGAAACCAAACAGGCTTTTACTATAAAAATCAAAAGAGCACCTTCGAGGTTAGCGCTGCACATGGCCGCTTCCGCACGTGTGATCCACGCATCTATGCACCTTTTCTCGCTTTCTTTTTTTACTCTCACTCGGCTAGATACCAAGAGCATCTCCGACAGACCCCTTAAACCGCGAAATTGAAAACGCGCGATTTTACACGTTTTAAGGGTTGGCTTTAGCTGCGGCCGAATAGACCCCTCCTCTTTCGTGAAGCACAATTCAAGGTCGGTTTTTGGGGCGGGGGACGACGGTGGCCTGCGAACCGGGCAAGACACCCGGTTATGTACGCCGGCGTCTCCTCGTCGGTGGCGCTAGACCGCTAGCACGCACGTGCCCGACACCCTGAACCCACCCAAAGCCCTCGGCCGCACTTTCTCCCATTCCTGCTCGAAGTGGTCAGCGCAACTCCTGAGCATTAACGTCGCATTCTTCTCGGCGTAGAGCGGACGCGGCCTCTCTTTGGAGCCGGCATTGAAGCGTCATGCGTGCGTCATGTTTCATGAACGAGCCGAGCCAAGATCAGACCTATGTCATGCGTGCGCTTTATTTTTTCTGGCCAAGAACAGTTAACTAATGAAATAAATATGAGCCCCTAATGGAAGTGTCACCGCAAGACTTCGGACCTTGGTCTATTTGCCGGCCTGAGGACAAACCAACAACTCTCTATCCGATGTCCTATATATTGGAAGCGTTGGTCACTGAAGCCGAGAACACAACACATACAACGAGGGGTATTTAGTTTACTATAAAAATCAAAAGAGCACCTTCGAGGTTAGCGCTGCGCATGGCTGCTTCCGCCAAGGCGCATACATTTCGGACATATTTTAACTAGAAACTATTCCCGACTAAGGTAAACTAGTATTTGGCCGGCGTCAGCGGATATCCATTCCAACGGCACGGATACCCTTGACTCTTCTACGGTCGGCTGCGGCGGATCTCCACTGTTTTCCCCACGTACAGCAGCCCGCTCATCGGACCGCCGTGTGCCCCGAAGGTATAGGCTCCAGCGCAAAGGGCCTTCGCTTCCCCATGTTCGGCTACGCCGCTCATCGGAGTGGCACCGCCGGGATATGCTATACAGCCAGAGGGGAAGGGTGCACTCCTCTTCCGTGAAGCACGGATCAAGGTTAGTTTTTGGGGCGGGGGACGGCGGTGGCATGTGAACCAGGCAAGACACCCGGTTCTTTACGCCGGCGTCTTGTCGTCAATGGCCTTCATGGGACCCAATCGGCAGCGGCCTCCCATGTTCTACTTCTCCTCGATGATGACGGCGGGCACGGCCGTGCTGGCCGCCGCCTCGTCGATCTCCGCGAAGTCGGCTTCTTTCTCCGCCGGCAGTGCGCGGTTCCATGAACGTTGACGACGGATGGCGTAGTCGCTCGTATGGGAGGAGCGGTACGACATGGCGTCGTCCACGACAGCCATGATGCCCATGCCGCCAAGCTCCCCCTCGTGACGGCCCGGAGCGCATTGCCAGTCCTCGACGACCTGGCTTGTAGCTGCGAGTTACTGATCCACGCGTCGCCTTCGAGTTTCTGCCTCCACGAGTTGGCATGCATGGGCCTAGAGCATTGAGGGAGGTGGACTAGAGAGTTGCATGCCTCATATGCGGCGATGGCCATTTTGAAGGCATTGTTTTGAGAGCGTGGACTTTCTTCAGGGTGAAACATATGACCTGCTGTATGATCTATGATCGGGCGATGATGGCGCTTGTGCACTTTTTCCTTCTTGGAGGCGTCGCTTTTCAAGAAGTTGGACTTCAGGTGTTGTTTTGGTGGTGTTTGTACTGCTGCTTCAAGGACTAGATCACTATAGCTGAACTTTTATTTTTTTTAGCTTCTTCTTCTGTTTTTGGCTGTGTGCATCTGTAGTGTCATTGGAGTATTGCGTTGTTTCAGAGCCTGAATATAATTAGTATGTCCGTGATGTTAATATATTTCCCCTGTCGAAAAAGTGGGTTGCGCGAGTCTGCCTGCTCGAGAGATTGAGTCGATAGATGTTCGTGCATGTACCATGTGTTAAAGCAACTCCAGCAGATTCATCATGTTGATAATCGTCATATGAGATATAGAGAGCGCCTATATGAAGGGCGCGGCGGCTGAATGCAAACACATAAAAGTCAAAGAGCATCTCCGAGGTTAGCGCTGCCCATGCCCGCTCCCGTGGATGAGACAAACTGGATGCGTGATCCACGCATCTATGCACCTTTTCGTCTTTTTCACTCTCGCTCGGCTAGATATTAAGGGCATCTCAACACGCCGACCCGCAAAATTGGTTCGGGATGGCCGTTGTGCGTATACAACTCAAAAACTGTTTAAACAAAACCAAGCGAACTTCATTCAAATCAAATGATATTCATTACATTTCAGACATATTTTAACTAAAAACTATACCGGACCAAGGTAAACTAGTTACGGTCGGCCGCGGCGAATCTCTGTTATTGAGTTATTGGTGTAGATGAGTTTCACCTTGGATGCCTCATATAGTGAAGTGGCGATAGCAGGGAAATCATTGATAATTGCGCAATGTTTTGGTGGTATATATAAGCAAGTGGCTCTACACCTAGAATTAGGAGACTCCTCTGGGCCCTGCATGCACTAG
>NC_041387.1:681874929-681880040 GCF_002162155.2 Triticum dicoccoides | reverse complement strand
TTAGGGAACACGGCACACTACGCTAGCACCAAATACTCTTGGAGATAGATTACAGGGTCGGGTTTTATCACTAGACATGTAGTCACAACAATGGAAGTGGACTTAATGATGTGTGTTCATAGCGCCGCGGATGTAGAGCCTCCAAGGTATCCACAAATAAAAAATATTACTTGTGTTCCAAACAATTGTAACTCTAATCTTGCGTGGTTAAATTTTGTGAACGTTTCGGTTTTGTAATTCTCTACTACTATTTTTTTTGTATGTTGGCATTTGTCAGTCATTTAGATCGCAAAGAACGTCACATATATACATAGGGGAAACGTTAAAAGAAGCATGTAAGTTCTAAGATGAAAACCACAGGATGTTCAAAGAAGAAAAGAAAAAAGAGGCAAAAAAAGGAAAACCTAAGAAGTTCAGCTGTGGGGACTTAATAAATTCATGGAACATAAACCTAAATGTTTGGCCATGATTTATTTTGGAAAAACGAAACACACTAAAATACATAAAACTAAGTTCATGATGCATGTTTTTTTAACGAGAAGCTCGACGTTTTGAAAAAGGGAGTGCACAAAAGTTTGAGCAAAAAGGTTCCATGCAGATTCCGACGAGGAACAAACAGACAGGTTGCGGGGGGGAATCGGGAAAATAAGTTCATAGAATTAAAAACATTAGGTCAGTTCAGGTATTGAATCCATAGAAGTTCCCAAAAAGAAATGGTACAGAAATAAAGTAAAACAAATAAACTCGCAGCACGAAACTATTGAGGAAGTATGTAATATTAGTGAAATTCAAATTCTGTTAAAAATATTGTAAGTTCACATGTTAAAGCCATGGATGTTCAAAGGAACGAAATAAACCAAAATAAAAGTTTAAGAAACGTGACCCGTTCCTACAAAGTTAAATCAAGAAGTTCAAATTAAAATAGCATTGTAGTTCAATGTTTGTTAAAAACACGGATTTTCCAGCTTCTAAAAATAAAACATAGAGGTTCAAATTAAAACAACAAAGAAGTTCGATGCTTACAAAAAATGATTTTTCCCATTTCTAACAAAAAGACAAAAGGTTCAAATTAAAATAATAGAGAAATTTGATGTTTATAAAGAATCGGATTTCTCCCTTTCTGAACATAAAACAAAGAAACTATATAAAAAGGCAAAGTAGTTCCATGTTTATAGAAAAAATTGACTTTTCACTTCTAAAAATAAAAAAATAATTTTAAATTGTAGAAAATAAACAAAATGGACCGATTTTAGAAATAAGGGATTTTTATTTCTAAATAAAAAATCTTGAAGTTTAAATTAAAATGATATAGCACTTTGATTTTTACAAAAAAAATGTGTTTTTCCTGTTTCTAAAAATAAATCCAGGAAATTTTAAAACAACAAAGAAGTTCAAGGTTTATTAAAAAATATTTTTTCTCTTTCTAAACATTAAACGAAGAGGTTTAAATTACTACAAAAGGACTTGCTTGCAATTACTATAAAATATTTTATGTTATTGAGATGGTTCCGCCAACCAGTGTCTCATACTCGAAATGATCAATAACCCACCAATTAATTAGTTATGTTTGGTGTCTCATACCCAAAATCATCAATATCCCATCAATTAATTAATTATGTTTGGTGTTGAGAGTTCCGAATAACTACAATTCCAAAGGCTCAGTTGTCTATAACTAGCTAGGGACATGGCTAATCGATTAGATTTCTCCACTCTGCAGAGTCTGATGCACTTTACCCGCAGAAATCGTTTCCTCCTTTATGTACTCGCACTGCCTGGTGTTTGAAGACGGGACGAACGAAACATGGTCTTCCGTAGACTTCCTCTGGGCTACTGCCGGTGCCCATCCATTTCCTACCTTTCTTCTACATCTGCTGGCACTGTCCATCTAGATTCACACCTACGATCGACCCAGCCAGAGCCCATAGCGTGACTTGCGACTACACAGGTAAGCTTCCAGTGAAGGTGTATCCATCCTTCTCTTCGTGGCTTGGTGAAGCTTTCCGAAGATGTCATGGTGCTTCTCCATGCATACCTGAGTCAACCACTGGGTACTCTAGGGTGCCCGTCCATCCGTCCTCCACCCAGTAGTGAATTTGAAGTCCGTCTTGAGCATCTTGGAGTCTTGAGGTTTTCATCATCTTGACTCTCACATCTCCCATGTGAATCACTCAACCAACCCCGTCTACAAAGCATAGCAAATTAACTACAACGTCCCAGGCATTGGTAACATGGTGATTTTGGGTTCATCCTACCACATGATACTACTCAAGAACATAACTTAAATTCCCCTACCGCATGCATGGTGGGGAGGATATCAACTAATGAAATAAAAATATATAGGTAGTAAAATTCATGATCAAGGACTTGCCTTCGTGACGATCTTCGAACGCTAAAGACCCATAGTAACAAGCCTCTCATTCCGGATACTCTATTGAAACAAACAATACACAAATAAGCATACCATCACTCAACATAATAACATAACAGCAAGTAAAACTTAGTAAATAAACATTCAATATAACACACAATGAAAACAAAAAACAAAACCAAAGAATTCAACAAAACTCAATGCAAAGTATTTATATAAGTAAAACAAGCTACAAACTGGTTTTCTGTTACTAATAATTTTTTAACAGAACAAATATAAGGTTTTTGCTAAATAACAGAAAGGAAAACAGTAAAGAAATTTTATGCAAAAAGAATCACTTTAAAACCTTTTATAAAACTCCTATTGTGACCAAAATAATTTTTTCCTACTAAGATAAGAAGACATAAATAACTAAAAACATTTTTTAATAAAAATAAATTACTACTATTAACTATACTGAACCTAATATGAACATGTCAAAAAGAATGTAATAAAACAATATAAATCAATTAAAATTAAAAGAAATCACACAAAAGTTGTAAAATACAAAAGTAGTATTGTTTTCATGATTATCTAATTTTAATTAATACTAAAATTCACCAAATTAATCCTACTGGTAAACAATGTCATAACTGACCAGTAGCAAAAAAGAATCATTAAAAAATATTATTCCTAGCTCAAGTTATTGCAAATCTAGTGATTTGAACAATTTTCATGCAAATTCAAATTTGGAGTTTCAAACATGGTCAAACCTGATATCTACAGAAACTTTAAGAAATTTCCAACCTAATGCAAAAAGAATCAAATAAAAAATAATAATAAATCCTAGGAGGTATTAACAATCTAAGATTGAAACTTTTCTGTTTAAAAAAACAGAAACCAAAATACACTAAAAAACAAAACGGGCAAGAGCTACATGGCCTACTACTATTGGGCTAGAGAGGTGGGTGATCCGAAGCTATACGGCGCTCGGCTGATACTTAAATAAAACGCGAACGTGCAAAAAGGAAAACAGGCTGAACCGATTCGATCTAAACCGTACTAAAAACCCGATCTAAAGTATAATAAAATAAACCTAACTGTTCATGATCTAATCTAGGACGATAGATGATGATCTAACGGATGTGAGAGGGCAGCGGCTTTCAGCGGCTGTTGATTGCGATGGACGGCGGCGGTGGCTCGGGCGTCGTGGTGGCGGTGGCTCCGGCGGTCGAGGGGTGATGGCGGAGTGGCCGGGCTGGTTCGGCGCAGAGAGGGGAGGTCGAGATGGACTCTGCGGAGGTTCGAGAAGACGCAGGTGAGCGGGGCGATGCGGTGGCGGCTCGGTGCTCCGGTGGAGCGCGCGAGGTCAGGGCAACTCCTGTAGGTGACACAGGTGAGCAATAAGTTGTCAAACGAGTTCGTGGAGCTGGGCTAGGCCGTTGGTCGGAGTTAGGAAGGTTAGTGTAGCTCATCAGCGACGGAAAACGACGTCGGACTGCGGCGGCGGTCGTGAGATCGGGATGGAGAGGGCGACGGTCGTGGAGGGTTTTGGCGAGGGTTTCTAGGGAGATTCGAGCTAGAAGAGGAGGGGCTATTTATAAGACACATACTTGGAGGAGGGGGCAAGCCGAGTTGGCGATCCCGAGAAGATCGGCCGCAGCGGCGGTGTCGAACGCCATCCGGAGACGGTCGCATCCGTTGCGGGAGGATGGAGACGTTGCGGGCCCAGTAGTCAGTGACAACGGGGAGGTGGTGCGTGGGTCAGGCGACCAGGCCGAAGTGGCTTCGGGCGCAAGAGCGGGCAAGGCAGGCAGCAACAGCTGGGCTGGCTGGGTTTTGGGCCGACTGGCCTGGCTAGCGCTAGGAGTTTTTTCTGAATTTAGAAAAGAAAACGAGGAAAATAGAGAAAATAAAGATAACTTCATATAGACAATTTATATATGTAAATGATCATTAAAATAAATCCTAAATGGTGAACTATTTTTCTGATGCAAAAACCAAAATTTATAAAAATCCTTTTTTTTAATTCCAAATAAACCAAATTTTGAATTCAAATACTTCTGGGATTGTTTTATTCTGACTTATTGGAGTGTCATGTTATCTCCTCTCATACTTTTTATCAAAGTATTTGTCAGGAATTTTTAAAAATAATTTCAAATGCCAATTGAAGTGAATTTCAAATTCAAACGGAAAATATCAAAATGCCTCTGAAGTTTTCAAATTCCACCACAATTCAATCAAGATGCAACAGATACTTAGATATAATTGTAAAACATTTCAAATTGAAAAGTTGGTATGTTACAGAAAATGTTTGCCCCTAATGGGCTGGAAGTGATACTTGTCGTTGGCGGTGTTCCTAGCATGACAAGCCAACATCACTGATTCGTTCATCTAAATTGACCAATATTTAAACTTACGAAATGTAGAGCAATATACTCTATAAATAATCCATACAACCATGATACGTTGATAATCTGAACATGGTAAGTATTCATCATACATAAAAGGATCCCACACACGAGTTACATGCAGATGATGACAAGCATGTAGGGCAGCCCACTCGATCTAAGCATGGAAGCACAAAGAGAGGTTGGCTACATCACAACTAGTATGAATCTGTAGTTAATGGGATGGACAACTCATAGCTCATCTACCAGCCGAGAAGAATGAGCTATTGGTGTAGATGGGTTTGACCTTGGATGGCTCATAGATTGAAGTGGCGATAGCGGGAAAATCATCGATATTGCGGTCAATATTTTGG
>NC_041387.1:681852663-681874426 GCF_002162155.2 Triticum dicoccoides | reverse complement strand
AAAATATGAATTTGTTTTTGGGTGTGAAACATTGACAAAATGTTTGTCGGATTGCAAAACTTTATCACCATATGACATTCGTGGAAATCATAGCAAAAAAAAAAACAAATTCGATGTGGAGCATTCATTTTGTTTTTTTCGTCACGATTTATACGAATGTCATATGGTGATGAAATTTTGCAAGCCCACAAACATTTTGTCTGACCGTCCCCTCCCGGTGGTTCTCCGGCGCAGGGCGGAGCTGCACCGGGGGGTGCTCCTAGGCGGCGACGGACCGGGTGGCGGCAGGGTTCCCTGTCGTGGCGCGGGCGGGCGGCTGGACGGCGGCGGCGTCGTTGGCGGCGGGGCGGCGCTGCGGTGGGTCCTGGCGGCGGCACTCGGCCCAGATCTGGGCCCTACGGGCCCCATCTGGGCCTGGGCGGGCCGGCGGCGGGGCTGATCCGTGGCGACTCTTCCGAGAGGCGGGGGAGCAGCGCTGAGCGGCGAGGTGCTGGCGGCGCCGGCGCCAGCCTGCTGCAGCATGGCCGGCGGGGCTTAGCGGGCCCGTTGAGGGCCTGGCCGGGCCTGGGGTGGCCTGGTTTGCCCCGCTGCCGTGTCTGGACGGCAACCGCGACTGTGCCGGAGGCGCGGGCCTCTCGCACGACGGCGGAGGAGGAGGTTCCCTCCCGCTCGGCCTTGGCGTTGCTGCTCCTGTCGCTTGGCTCTTCTCTCTGGCCTTCTTGGCCTCGTGTTGGTGCTCGTGTTGGTGCTCGTGTTGGTGCTCTTCTCTCCATGTTTGTAGAAGAAAAAATCAGATTTGTTTTCCACCTCTAAAACTAAAATGAAGATGTTCAGATTAAAAATAAACACAAGAGTCTGATGTTTATAATAAATTGTATTTTTTGTTTCTAAAAATAAAGCCTACAAGTTCAAATTATAATTACAAAGCAGTTCGATGCTTAATAAAAAATTCAAAATTTCTAAATTGGGAGTTTTAATCTAAAATAGTAGACCAACATTATTTTCATAAGAAAATATTTTCTAGTTTCTAAATAAATCTGAGAAATTAAAATTAAAATAACAAAGCATTTCGATGTTTATTAAAAAATATATAAATTTCTGTTTTCTAAAATTACAATAACAAAGCATTTTGATGTTTACTAAAAAAACATATCAGTTTGATGTTTATTAAAAAAAATCCATTTCTAAAATAATGAAAACCTAGAAATTAAAATTATGATAAAGGAGTACTTTGATATTGAGAAATGAAAAGCATATTTCTATAAATAAGATGGAGAATTTCAAATTATGGTAACAGAGTTGTTCAATCTGTTCAAAAAATGTCAGATTTTACTATTTCTTGAAAGAAACCAAGAAGTTCAAATTAATATAACAGGTAGTTCAATGTTTATGAAAATCTCATTTACATGTTTAGAACGCCAAAATTGATGTTCTTTTGGTGTTTTTAAGACTACTCATGAACAGCAGTGAATTAAAAAAAAGGCTAGACGGAAAGTTGTTTCTAGTCTATTCCAACAGTAAATCATACACATTATTCTGATAAAAATATTAAAATAAATTAGTGTGTGCCATTTGAAACGAGTCTTACCGTATTAAAAATGTATTAAACGGTCGCGAATTTGAAAAACTACTGAACATGGAAAAGTTGCACATTTTCAACAACTTACATAAATAGTTTATTCAGTACTGTAGTTGCTGACAGTTTATTCCATATATTTGGTGAAACTTAGAAATAGTTATGTTTTTTAACCAAATTTATACACCATTTATTTTGGGGCAAGGGAAGTAAGGCAGTATTTTTTTTTCTGCGGCGGGTGGAAGTAAGGCTTGGTGGTGTTTCTCTCAGTAGTTTTCGTTAAAAAAAAAAGTTTCTCTCACTAGGCTTGGTGGTGTTTCTATCAAATCAAACCTTTTTAAAGAAAGGAGGATGTGATCGTTTTTTGGAGTACTTAAACTTTGAACATTGATTTTGTTCTGGCTATTGACATTGATTAGTTTCTCCTGCATTTTGGTTTGCTAGTAACTTGACTTCCCGATACGTTTGCATATGCAGTTCACAGCGTGCAACGACATAAATCAAGCATTCAAATTTAAACGAGATGGTGAACGCTACCGCTTTAGTCAAATCCTTCTTCGTCATGCCGAAGGAGAACACTTACATTTTGTTCCGCATCGAATTCCTGGTGGTAATCACCACATTGATATTCCTTGGGATGTCCATCCTGGACATATTTCGCGGCCAATTTCACAGCGCCATAGGCAAAGCCATATTGAGTATTGTTGATGGTGTCTCCGACTCTATAGTGATATACGTCATGGGGGTAATGCAAGCAGCACCATTCAAGAATCAGTTGTTCCCCGTGTGGGCCATCGTGCTGGTTAGCTTCCGACACAGCAGTGACTTCATCTCTGGATATGGCATTCGGGACAAAGATGGGCGACGGTTTAACGAATGGAGGAATGTGATGAAGCTTCTGGGGGTGGCATTCTTGAACAAAACACGTGGCTCGACGTTTGCCTATCCTCTTTGGTCACTTTGGAGCATGCAGGTATTGAGGAGCAAGTACAGATTATTTGCGCGCAACCAGGCATTCAGGTCTTTCTGGCATGGCAAGAGCTCCCAACTAGTTTCAGAGTACATGCGGACTGATACACATTGGGAGAACTTCAAGCTTAAGGACTGGAAAGCAGAGACTATGGAAGGACACAGATACTTGGTCTATGGGGAAACAAGGAGGCATATCAAATTTAAGCAGCCTCGGTACGTTTTACAGATGGGTACAAACCCACAAGAAACCCGGGCCAAGGCCAGGGCTAAGGTCAGGGCTGCTCGGGGTCTGGCCCCAGTCGAGGCAGCGGTTAGGCCTTTCACGGAGTCACTAGTCACACTGGACAGGATATGGCAATGTGATGGCGCCCTGCTACACCAGGACAGCACCCAGGGAGACAATATGAAGGATTTGGCACTCGCCTTCTCCCTATCCAGGCTGCTCCGGTGCAGGCTTGAAGACGTGTCGCTGCATAAAGGCAGCACTACTCCCATCACCAAAAATCTTGTCATGTTGAGGATCATACAGGAAGAGGCCAACCGAGCATTTGGGGTTATGGAACTGGAAATGTCCTTCGTCAATGACTACTTTAACACTCGCTACCCTATAGTCTTCTGTATGGGGTTTCCTTCGCTCCATTTGAACACCATTATGTCTGTTGCAACCTTTGCATTCACCTGCTGGCTTTCTGTGGACATACGGCGTGTTTACAAGACCCCCAAGGATGAAATATCTCATGTGATACGCGGTATAAATGTTGATATGATCATCACATGGTTTTTCATGTCCTTAATGATGTTCAAAGAGGTCTGGGAGATGGTCTCATATTTCCTGTCAGACTGGACAAGATTACTCCTTGTATGCACATATGTGCGGTGGGCGAGAAGGTACATGAGGAATGGCTGTATGGAGAAATTCATCAGTTCCTTTTTCACATCAAAGATTGTTGACACACGGGGCCATGGAGTCCTTGACCAATATGCCTTCTTGCAGTCATATAATGAGAGCCCAACAATCTGGAACTGCGTACACATAGTTTCTACAGGGGCAATTCCAAAGAAAGAAGCGGGAGCACAACTTAGTGACCACATCAATATTCCAGAATGTGTTAAGCCCGCAATCCAGGAGGCACTATGCACCCTGGATCTCACCCGTGCTCATCTGCCCGGCGTCATTCCGTCACTCTTGGCTGAATCAAGGGAACGGTATAGATGGCCCTGCATTGAGCAACCAACATCCTCTCACGTTATTTTGGTGTGGCATATTGCGACCAGCCTATGTGAGATCAAGTTTGCACAGGACCGTGACATCGACTTGAGCAACCCAGGGGTTCCACTTAGAGCCTTGCTATACTTGACAAGTTTCTGCCGCTCTGCCCAGCCATACCTTGTGGACGAGAACATGCTTGATGGCAGCCTCAAGACTAGGTACATAGTTGCAAATAGCTTGTCACGGTATTGTGCATATCTGCTGGTAGCAAAGCCTGACTTGCTGCCTGACAGCTTTCTTGTGCCCAAGTTGATCCACCAAGAAACCGTGAAAGATGCTCGTCAAATTCTCAAAGGCTCTGACTCGCTAGACAAGAAGTACAAGACACTCATTGATGAAGCTGGGAAGAGAAACAAAGACACCAGCAATTCAAAGGAGATCATGGGTGTAGTGCACCAAGGTGCAAAATTGGCCAAAGAACTTATTGATAATGAGAATGAAGAAAGTTGTTGGGAGATAATGGCTGGGGTGTGGGCAGACTTGCTGGTACACATTGCCCCCAGTTGGAATGCGGCGGCACACAAGAAGTGCCTTGATTCAGGAGGGGAGTTCATAACTCACATCTGGGCACTACTTTGCCATTGCGGAATCGACACGAGCATGTTGTGGCCTGTAGAAGGTTTGCGTAAGAACGATTCCCATGGAGCACCTTGGAACAGCAATGCTGAAAATAACATCTCTCAGACACCGCAAGATGCACATGCAATGGAAAGGGATGACAAGCAAGGAATTCTAACTGCAGCCACGGCAGATGGGGTGAGCTTTGTGAATGGGAACACCCATATGATCAGAGGGATGCCGAATCTGGGGAACACATGCTACTTCAATGCGGTTTTGCAGAGCCTCCTTGCACTAGGTGAGCTGCGCGTCAAGTTGTTGGAACAGAATCCTCCTGCAGGATGTCTTCATTTGGAACTGAGGAAGCTCTTTGAAGAGGCAGCTGGTGGTGCCAATGATGCAAGTGGCACGCTAGATACACAGAACTTATTCTCAATTATGAGCTCAATGTATCCAGATTTGAATGTCCGTGATATGGAAGACAGCAACACTCTGCTTGTCTACTTGCTAGATGGTTTGAGTAATGAGGAACCTACAATAGTGGAGTCCCTCTTCCGAGGCCAGATTGCTGAACATGTCTCCAGCAAAGAATGTCAGCACACTTTGGTTACTACACAGGTCCTTCATCTGAGTCTGGCAATACCATCAAAGCAACACGTATCAGTAGAAGACTGTTTGGATTTACATGTCACCGGGGAGATCAACGGTTGGTACTGTGAAACATGTTCTGCTGCTTATGGAAATGCTTCATCGAACCAAGAAGATGCTGTAGTTGATGAAGACCAAACTCAACAGTCAGATAGTGCAACATACCAGATCAGGGAGCATTCCAGCCATCCAGCTGAGCAACAAACAAGTGCAGCTAATCAGGACAAAGGAAAGCTACCAATGCTGAATGATGATGCACATGCAATGGAACTGGAGCAAAACCAAAAGAAACATAAAGAGGAAAATAAGATATACAGAGCTGCAAAAGTACACTTCCTCATTACGAAGGCGCCACCTTTATTAACCATTCAGCTCAAGAGGTTTGACTATGTTACCCCTGGTAGGTCAGACAAGTTGGATGAACATGTGAGATTTCACGAGATTCTTGATATAACGAAGTTCATGGACCCCAGGTACTGATACTTCTTTTCAGTTAGATAACAACTGCCTTTTTTTTTTAAATACATAGAGGTTCAGCAGTAGCGTGTCACATCCGAGATAAGGTCTTGCTGGACGTAACATGGGTAGAACTATTCAAAAAAATGTATTTTTGATCACTTTAATTTCTGTATTTTCAGATGTGCAGCAGATGACGTTTACAAATATTGGCTTGTTGCTGTCATTGTTCATAAAGGGTCAAAATTGTCTGAAGGACACAACTATTCTTATGTGAGAGCAAGCAGCATTGAGCAAGAGAACGGTATCACACACTCATGGTTTTGTGCAAGCGACCAGAATGTCGTGAAAGTCTCTCTAGAAGAAGTACTCAATTGTCAGGCCTACATTCTTTTCTATACAAGGGTTGAACAGTCGAAGGCCGAGTCATACTGCTTGGCCACTTCACCAACGACAACGGAAGATGACTACTTCGACTACGTCAAGTCCAAGTCTAGTGCTAATGTGGCGCAAAAGAACTTCCATAAGTTCAAGGGAAAGAACATGGTCATTCAAACTATCAACTTCAAGAAGAAGAAGAAGAAGAAGAAGCAAAGCAAAGACAATGATTTTTGCTATGCGTGTGGTGAATCTGGCCATTGGACTGTCAACCGCAAATTTCACAAGGGTCAGCAAGGACATAACTGAAAATCGGCCAGTGTCACCATGAGCAACACTGATTATGGTAATTTACCAACTTTCCTTTCGGTTTATTAGTCTATCGCTTGGTGGATTGACACTAGTCCCAATATTTATGTGTGCATGTATGCTGATATCTCGTTTTTTTCTGTTACTAGGTCGCTCATGATTCCACCATCGAATAGTTTGCATGCTTCGGTGTCGGCACGATAGATTTGATGTTTCTTCAGGAATGATAGTTGGGCTAAAGAATGTGCAGCATGTGTCCTCAATAAAAAAATGAATCACTTCTATGCTACGATGGGTTTCAGTTGGGATTTTGTCCACTCATGTATAAGTATGGACTTTTTATTATTATTAAATAACACGGAAAGGAAACAAGCTCCACTATGAGCTGGCTTCCTAGGAAACAAAATACTTTTTATAACAAATACATTTTATAAGAAATACATTTTCATTTCAGACTCCAGGGTTGCCCATTTTTTTGGGCTTCCAGCGTTTTCCTTGTTAGTTCAGGAGTGCATTTTGGGCAACTTTGATGATTTTATTTTGGGGGAGGAAGAAGAAGATGATGATGATTTTGAGTTAGTGACCACCGCGACCATTCAAGAGGAGGATTTTAAGAGACCAAGACATGGTTCTCAGATTGGCCGCATCCGGATTCATCGAGATAGGGCCAAGAGTCATGACACTAGTAGAAAACAAGGCTTTGGTGGAGGCCAGGATAAGGGCATTAATCCCGGTTCACTTACGATCCCGTTTCGTCTGGCCCCTTTGGTCCCGGTTCCAGGCACGAACCGGGACCAATGGGCCTCGCTCCTGGCCCAGCACCTTTAGTCCCAGTTCGTGGCTGGAACCGGGACCAAAGGTCAGTCTTCTGTCCCGATTCTAGCCATCAACCGGGACTACAGATATGCCTATATATACCCCCGCCCTTGCCCGCTGACTCCTCTGTTTTTTGGCCGGCCGGCGTGTGCAAGTGCGTGTTGCTCTGCTCTCACCTCCTATGCACATGAGGTGTTCGATGAAATGCCCGAGCCATCACTACTAGGGAAAAGCCTAGCAGCAGCGCGGGTTTTGGGCCTATTAGTAGCGCGGGGGCCGGCGCTACTAATAAGGTGCTACATCTAACGTATAGCAGTAGCGCGGGTGCCACCCGCGCTACTACTACGTCCTTTAGTAGTAGCGTGGATAGAAACCCGCGCTACTACTACCAGCACGGGGTTTTTTGAATTTTTTCGAAAAAATATTTCGATTTTTTCCCTAATTTTCAAATTTCTGAATTATTTTAACCTCAAATCTCTAATCACCCCTCATCGCTGCTCAATTTAATCTCTAATCACCCCTCATCATTCCAAATCATCTAACTTCCCGGACGGTCACCCTGAGCACGCTTAACTTCCGGGTTCTATTCTCCATCGTTTTCAAGTCTGCACTTGTTGTTTTCCTGACAATAGTAAGATGTCAATCCTATTAACCTCAGGAATTTTGCTTGAGCATGAAGTCACACATTTCACTATTTGAGTTTGAAACTATTGTTCTAAAAAAATAGTAACACTAATATTTCTTCAATAATTAGTTTGACCACAGTTTGACCACAGTTTGGCCATAGTTTGACTAGATTTGACCAAAATTCAAAAAAACTAAAATAATTATTTAGTAACACTAATATTATAGAATAATTAGTTTGACCATTGTTTGACCACAGTTTGACCAGACAGTTTGAATTTTTTTCGATTTTTTCCACTCTAGATCTTAAAAGCCCCGTAACTTTTTTCTATTTGATTTTTGAGGATTTTGAAAATGTTTAACGAGGTTCCCCCTGTTAAATTCTTAGGGCCTCGTCTCCTTACCAAAGTTGTGCTCGATCCGGAGGGCTAGAAATTAAAAGGAAGAAAGACGAGAGTAATTAATATGTGTACATATACCAAAACAATGGATGCATCAATTAACTAGTCAGCACGGGCTTAACTAATATATATATATATATATATATATATATATATATCTGGCCGGACTCGGTTCGGTCACCGGAGCAGTCAGCACGGTCTCCTTCTTGTACCTCCATTGTGTCACCGGAGCCATCATGAACATAGCCCTCTTCTTGTACCGGCATTAGTGGGCTGAAGCCATCATGAACATAGCCCTCTTCTTCACCCAGTCCTTCCTGACCATCGGTGTCGTTGAGAAATGACGCAACTTGATCACTTCCTTGTGCGATTATGTCCCCCAACATCGCTTCTGTTGCTTCATCTCGGGAGTGCTTCATAGTTTCTGCAAATATTTACAACATGTCAATTACTATTCAAACATGGTACAGATGAATATATATTAGTGGCAAACGTATAACTAGCTAGCTAATCACAATAAGGAATCATGTTAGTGGCCTCGATGCTGCTTCTCTAGGGTTTGGCGTGGCCTCGACACAACGCTTCAAGGGTTTGGGGTGGCCTCGACGACAACGCTCTTTTAACTTGGTAAATTTGGGTGGCCTCGAGAGAGTTAATTTGTAGGGTAGGGGCGTGGCAGGAGGGGGTAGGAGACGACCAACATCGTTTTCTCTCTAGGGTTTGGGTGTCCTCGAGAGTTTTGGTCGAGCGAGAGGGCCGAGGGGGGTGTTGCCGTGGTATAAGTTATCACGATCGAGAGGGGGTATATATATCGATCGCCCCTCATGTCGAATTTACCTCGAGGGGGTTATATCGATAACAACGCGACATACATATACATGGGAAAATAATGTTATCGGGGAGGGGGTATCGGTACCCCCCCCCCTCGTGTTGAAGTTACTTCTTTCTCCTATATTCCTTTTATTCTTCTTCTTCTCCTCTTCTTTTTCTTCTTCTCCCTCGAGAAAGGAAAATAAGGAAAAGGAAGAAAAGAGTGTAAGGGCATTTCCCTATCTTATGTTTTGGATGATGATGACAACCATTTGTTGGTCTAATCCTGTGCTAATTATTTCAGGTTCTCAATGATTAGGCTTTCATCGGTTAGTGGTTCTCTCTTGAAGGAATCATTTGAAGACGGGATCCTCTACGCTTTTATCTCTCTGGTCGTAGGGATCCCGTACACTCTAGAGGGAATCCTCTGTGGATAGAATAGGGGAGTCCATTCTCGTTCACATCCTTTCCTCCTTTTCTAGTCGAGAGAGTGCCTCCCTCCTCATCTATTCCTTGCTGTGTGTTCCCAGCGGTTGTACCGCTCGTCCGAGCGGTTGTACCGCTGGATCTTGACGCTACTCTGCTGCTGTCGAGCGGTGGTACCGCTGCCTCCGGGTGGTGGTATCGCCATCTGACTCTGCATAGTCCAGCAGCGGTTGTTCTGGCCATGTACCGCCCATGTACCGGTCAGGGTTCTGTCCTGATGCGGTGGCTGGGCGGTGGTGGCCCGGTTGGTCCGGTTGATCCTTTTCAACCGGTACAACTGGAGGTTCGAGCGGTTCTTCCGCTCGTTCCTTAGCCGCTCAAGCGATCAAGACCAGGCGGTTGCACCGGCCCTGCACCGCCCAACTACCGCCCTCAAGGGTGACTCCGTTCTGTTTAGGTGCGGTAGTTGTGCGGTAGCTGGGCGGTTGGTCCGGTTATTTGCTAATGACCGGTACTACCGCCCGATGGCCCGGTTGTACCGCCTGGTAGGGTTCTGCAGTTGCATCGTGAGTCCCGGTTATACCGGGACAAGGAGTGGTTGTACCGCTGCAGTACTGAAAACACAGTAACGGTTGGATTTTAGTTGGTTGCTATATAAGGTAGTTCCTCCACCTACCACGCCCCATCTCTTACCTCTCTCACTCCACCATTGATGCTCTCAAGCTCTCTTGCCCGATCTCTCTCTCTAGCCACTCAAACTTGTTGATGTGCTAGGGTTTGAAGGAGGAGACCTAGATCTACACTTCCACCAAAGGATATTTACTTTCCCCATACTTTCTTGTGTGGATTTCGTTACTCTTGGTGCTTGAGCACCCTAGACGGTTGAGGTCACCTCGAGGCCATATTCCATTGTGGTGAAGCTTCGTGGTTTCGTTGGGAGCCTTCGATTGTTGTGGAGATTGCCCCAACCTTGTTTGTAAAGGTCCGATTGCCGCCTTCAAGGGCTCCAATAGTGGAATCACGGCATCTCGCATTGTGTAAGGGCGTGAGGAGATTATGGTGGCCCTAGTGGCTTCTTGGGGAGCATTGTGCCTCCACACCGCTCCAACGGAGACGTACTTCCCCTTAAAAGGAAGGAACTTTGGTAACACATCCTCGTCTCCACCGGCTCCACTCTTGGTTATTTCGTGCCTTTACTTTTGCAAGCCTACTTGTTGTTACATCCTTGCTTGCGTGTGTGCTAGCTGTTATTGCATCATATAGGTTGCTCACCTAGTTGCACATCTAGACAACCTATTTTGTTGCAAAGTTTAATTTGGTAAAGGAAAACTTAAAAATTGTTAGTTGCCTATTCACCCCCCCCCCTCTAGTCAACCATATCGATCCTTTCAATTGGTATCAGAGCCTCGTCTCTTTATTAAGGACTTTGTCGTCCGAAGAGTATGGTTAACATCAACGACGGTGCGGAGGAACACTCCGGTGTGAATCCCATCTCGTCTTCGGCCGAAGGGGGAACCTCGGTCTCTCGTGAGGAATTCAATGTGGCTTTAGACACATTGAAAACCTCCATGACGGCCGAGGTTAAAAGCATGTTTACTGAATTCCTAGAGGGACTCAAACTATCTACCTTGCCGATGAAAGTGGGTGATCCCACTAACAAGGTGACGGATGCTAACCCCGACAAGGGGGAAGCTAATAGTGAAAAGAGTCCGTCTACTAGTGGTAGAAATGGCACCGGCATCTTTGCCCATGTGGAACCCCCGGTGTATAAAGGACCGATGCCCTCTACGCATTTGAATCATGCCGGTCCTCCTCCTAAATATGTGAAAAATGAAGATTTTGATTCTTGGGTCTATCGCTTCAAGCGTCATTTAAAACATGTGAATACTAACCTTTGGAGAATTATTGAAGAAGGTTTCTATCCTCATGATCCAAGCAACTTCACCCCTCGAGAAGAAGTGGACAACCAATTCAATGAGAGTGCTCTCTTCATCATCCAAGATGCTATCCTTCCCGAAGATCTCCCTCATCTTCGACCTCATGTCATGGCTAAAGAAGCATGGAAGTGTGTCGAGCGTATGTATAGAGGAAGTGCTAGCATTCAACGCTCCAACTATGAAGTGGTGCAAGATGAAGCCGATGAGTTTGCAATGAAAGAGGATGAAGAACCTCGTGAGCTCTTTCGAAGAGTGACCAAACTTGCGGTCGCACTCCGAGATCATGGGAGTAAAGACACGGATGACAATTGAATCAAGCGCAAGTTCCTCAAGGCCATGATGCCCTACAAAAAGGCCATGTCCTCCGTCATCCGCCAAAGACCGGACCTCCACTCCATGACCTCTGGTGAAGTGTTGGATGAGTTCATTGCAATGAACATCTTGGATAAGACCGCCGACAATGCGGTGCTCCGTTCCCAAAGGGCAAAGAAGCCCAATCTTGCCTTGAAGGCCAAGGTTAGTGTGGAAGAAGAAGAAGAAGAGGAAGATGAGGAGAGCAACCCCGAGGACACAAAGTATGATTATCATGAGCACATGGCTCTTTCCTCAAGATAGTTTTGGAGTAAGAAGACTACAAGACCCAACTTCAACAAGAACAACTCAAGTGGCCTCAAAGGGAAGCAACGAGTTAGAACTTGTTTCAACTGTGGCAATGTCAGTCATTTCGTTGCGGATTGTCCATACGAGAAGCGGGAAGACATTGGTGGCAAGTTCATTCGAAAAGACAAAGCCAAGTCCTTCTCCAACAAGAACAACTTCACCAAGAAGACTCCTTCTCGCGGGTTGGTGGTTCAAGAAGAATATCGTGAGGATGACGATGATGATGAAGATGGTGAAACAATGGCCATGGCATCCGTTGCCACTGTCTCAACTCCTCGGGTGTCTCTATTCGATGCACCTAACGAGAACATCACCGCCAAGTGCCTCATGGCTAAGGCCACCAACAAGGTAACCCCCAACATCAAAACCACCATTATTCCTAACCCTCCTTCAACGGATGACCTTGATAATGGTAAGGGGTCTAATGAGGAGATCAATGAATTTGAGTCCTTCATGAGTAAGCTCAAGGGCAAATCCAAGAAGCATTTTGTTGCTCTCTTGGAACAACTTGGTTGAGCCAATGACATGATCGAGGCTCATGAAGAAACCATCACTAAGATGGAATGTCATAGTCGTGACTATGCCGATGAGATATCGGATCTCTCTAATGCTCTTGAGGAAGAGCGTGAGCATCGTTTGGCTCTTGAGGAGTCACACAACGATGGTCACGTAAACTAAAGAAAGATCTTGGTCATGCTCTTGTTGTGTCTCGTGTTCTAGCTTCCGAGAAGGCTAAACTTGGGGTTGATCATGTTAGACTCACGAAGGAGTTTGATGTACTTGACAAGTCCCACAAGGTATTGAAAAGTGCTCATGCCACCCTCAAGGAGTCTCATGCTCAACTCCAAGTTAAGCTAACTAAGGAAAAGGCCACATTTCCCCACATGGTCTTAATTGATAATGCAAATGCTACTAACCCATGTTGTGAGCATGTGCATCTTGTGGAGGAAAATGCCAAGTTGAAGGAACAACTCGAGAAAGGTCTTGTGTCATGCATACGAGGCGAGACGAACCTAAATGACCTTTTGAGCAATCAAAAGGAAGTTGTGGGAAAGGAGGGAGTTGGGTTCGCACCCAAGTCCAAGAACAAGAAGAAGAACAAGGAGAAGAAGAGCAAGACCAATCGACCTCCTCCGCTCACGCAAACCTTTGTGAAGGAGGGAGAAGGTGCTCCTAAGGAGAAGAAGAACAATGGGAAGAGCAGTGAAGCCAAAGAGCGCAACGCCATCTCTCCCAACAAAGATGGCGACTTTAACCCCTCTTATGTGTTGTGCTGTGCTAGTGATGGACATGTTTATGCTAAATTTGTTGGTTCTCCTTATGAGTACATTGAATGGTCTATTTGGGTTCCTAAGACCCTTGTTACTAACATCAAAGGACCCATTACTCAATGGGTACCTAAAACCAAGCATTGATCTCTTGTAGGTGTTTGCTTTCAGTGGAGGATCATGGTTGCTCGACAGTGGAGCAACAAATCATATGACCGGGAGCAAGGACTTGGTGGTGGACGTGCACAATATCCCATCTATGCCCACCAATGTCGAATGGGGTGATGCCTCACATTCTAAGGTATTGGGTCTTGGCAAGGTTGTCATTTCTCATGATCTAACAATCGAGAAAGTCATGCTTGTTGAGTCCCTTGCATTCAATTTACTTTCCGTTCGTCAACTCGCACTCATGGGTTTTGCCACCTTCTTTGATATTGATACCGTGGCCCTCTTGTGGAGCAAGACTCTTAAAGTAGCCTTTGTTGGGCATATCAAGAACGGTCTCTATGTGGTTAACTTCTCGGAGCAACCCACTAAGACCGCGACATGCCTAATGGCTAAAGTTGATGTGGGATGGCTTTGGTATCGCCGTTTAGCCCACGTCAATATGAGATCTTTGCAAAGTCTTCTCAAGGGGGACCATGTTCGTGGACTAACAAATGTTAGTTTTGCCAAAGATCGTGCTTGCAATGCTTGTATCGAAGGAAAGCTTCATGAAAAGGCTCACCCTCCTTCAACCATCATCTACTCAAAGAGACCCTTGGAGCTCCTTCACATGGATCTCTTCGGGCCTCCATCTTTTGATAGTCTTGGAGGGAGAAAGTATTGCTTGGTGATTGTGGATGATTATTCAAGATACACTTGGGTATACTTCTTCAAGAGGAAGAGTGAGACTCAACAAACCGTCATCGACTTTGCAAATGAAGCTCAACGTCAACACAATGCAAAGATCTTGACAATAAGAAGTGACAACGGCACCGAGTTCAAGAACTACACCTTGGATGAGTTTCTTAGTGATGAAGGGATCAAGCACCAATATTCCGCACCATATACCCCTCAACAAAATGGTGTTGCGGAGAGGAAGAACCGGACGTTGATGGATGCGGCAAGGACTATGATGGCGGAGTTCAAGTCTCCATACAACTTCTGGGCCGAAGCCATCAACACAGCTTGTCATGCATCCAATCGGCTCTATCTCCGCAAAGGCTTGAACAAGACTCCGTATGAGATACTCACCGGGAACAAGCCCAATCTCAAGTACTTCCGGGTGTTCGGGTGTAAGTGTTTCATTCTCAAGAAAGGTGTTCGTTTGTCTAAATTTGAAGCTAGAGCTCATGAGGGCATATTTGTTGGTTATGCTACAAACTCTCATGCTTACCGTGTTCTCAACAAGTCCAACGGACTCATTGAGGAAACGTGTAACGTGGAGTTTGACGAAAATAACGGCTCCCAAGTGGAGAAAAGTGGTACTTGTGATGTAGGTGATGAAATTCCTCCCCAAGCCATAAGAAGAATGGGTATTGGTCAAATCCTACCCATTGAGGAACCCCTTGTGGCCGAAGGAGAAGGACAATGCTCTACTCAAGTAGAGCCATCACCTCATCAAGACCCACACGCTTCCGAAGAACAAAGTGAAGGCCCTCAACCTTGTGAACAAGACCAAGGGGAAGATCAACCTCAAGATGGTGGTGAACCTCTAAATGATGCCCAAGTTCAAGTTCTCCCCCTCGAGCAAGCTCAAGATCAAGAACAAGCTCAAGACGGCGCTCAAGATGATCAAGTCAACCCTCCCTCCACATCCGAGGAGGAATTAGAGCGTCGTGCCGCGAAGATTGCTTCCAAGCTCACCACTCAAGGCCATCTCATGGAAAATGTATTTGGAAGCCTAAGAAAGGGGGTAAGCACTCGTAGACAATTAGCAAACTATTGTGAACATCACGCGTTTGTCTCTTGTGTTGAACCCCAAAAGGTCTATGAGGCGCTCGAAGACTCGGATTGGCTCAATGCCATGCATGAAGAACTCAACAACTTCGAGTACAACAAAGTTTGGAGATTGGTGCCAAGGCCATCGGGGAACCACAACGTCATTGGAACAAAGTGGATCTTCAAGAACAAGCAAGATGCTCATGGGAACATCATTCGCAACAAGGCAAGATTGGTAGCACAAGGCTACTCCCAAGTCGAGGGTATCGACTACGGTGAAACCTTTGCTCCCGTTGCTCGTCTTGAATCCATTCGTTTGTTGATTGCATATGCTTCCCATCACAACTTTAAGTTGCAACAAATGGATGTGAAAAGTGCTTTTCATAATGGTCCCATTAATGAGTTGGTCTATGTCAAGAAACCCCCCGGGTTCGAGGACCCCTACTTCCCGGATCATGTGTATCAACTCGATAAGGCACTCTATGGCCTTAAACAAGCCCCACGTGCGTGGTATGACCACCTTACCGAGTTGCTACAAGATCGTGGCTTTGAAGTAGGACAAATCGATCCCACTCTTTTTACTAAGAAGGTCAAAGGGGAGTTTTTTGTATGCCAACTATATGTTGATGATATTATCTTTGGTTCTCCTAACAAAGCTTTCAATGAGGAATTTGCCGCTCTCATGACCTCCAAGTTCAAGATGTCTTCAATGGGAGAGTTGAAGTTCTTCCTTGGTTTTGACATCAAACAACGAAGAGAAGGAACCTTCATCAACCAAGCCAAATACACTCAAGACATGCTTAAAAGATTCAAGCTAAGTGATGTCAAGACGGCTTCTACTCCAATGCCTACCAAGTGCCAACTTGACATCGATCCCAATGGTAAAGCGGTGGATCAAAAGGTATATCGCTCCATGATTGGCTCCTTGCTTTACCTTTGTGCATCTAGACCGGATATCATGTTGAGTGTGGGGATGTGTGCACGGTTTCAAGCCGCACCAAAGGAAAGTCACTATGTGGCGGTCAAGCGAATCTTTCGATATTTGGCTCATACCCCAAACTTTGGCTTATGGTACCCAAGAGGAGCAAATTTCAAGCTTGAAGGTTTCACGGATTCCGATTGGGCGGGGGACAAAGTGGATAGGAAGTCCACTTCCGGAGGGTGCCAATTTCCTGGTTGCTCTTTGGTAAGTTGGTCTTCCAAGAAGCAAAGTTGTGTGTCCCTCTCGTCCACCGAAGCGGAGTATGTGGCGGCTGGTAGTTGTTGTGCTCAACTCCTATGGATGAGGCAAACTTTAAAGGAGTACGGTGTCATTTGTGACAAAGTGCCTCTTTGGTGTGATAATGAAAGTGCCATCAAGATTTCTCTCAACCCGGTACAACACTTCAAGACGAAGCACATTGAGATTCGGTATCACTTCATCCGGGATCACATTAGGCGAGGAGAGATCGAGCTCAAGTATGTCAACACTCATGATAACCTTGCAGATATTTTCACGAAGCCCTTGGATGAAGCAAGATTTCGCGAGTTAAGGCATGAGCTAAATATCATTGATTTGAGCAATGTGACTTGAACCCGTACACCCCCACCACACTCAACGTATTGTCTAGTTTAGGTGTAGGCATAGACATAGGGGGAGTGTTGTTCTATCAATGAACTCTCCCTCCCCCCATCATGCATAAATCGATCACCTCTTTCACATTAGCCATGGTTGATGGCATTTATGCTTCAAAGACGAGTGTTGGTCATGGGCCCAAGGATAATTCTTCGCGGTGCCATACCACTTGACTCAAACATAGGTGGCTTCGGCCATCGCCCTCTCTTAAGAGAGAGGACTAAGCTCGCTCAGCTTGTGTGCGGTTGCTTTTGTTTTCCCTTCGTGTTTCCCTTTCTTTTGTGTTGTCCCGTTTGTCTTGTTTCTTTTTGGTCCGGGCTTTGGTGGTCGGGCGGTACAACCCGGTCACGGGCGGTTCTACCGCTGATACCTGGTTGTGCTGCCCCAGTTGGGTTGCCTTCGGTGCTTGGGCGGTTGTACCGCCCATTTCGGGCGGTACTTCCGGTCACCTGACCTGCGGTACAACCGGTCCTAGGAGCGGTTCTACCGCCGCACGGCTACGGGCCTATTTATATCCGATGGGGCGAAGGGTTTTCTTTTTTTCCCTTCGTCCCCAGTCGCCTCCTCCTTGCCCTAGCCACCGGTCACCTCTGCCTCGTCCCGGAGTGCGCCCCGCGCTTCAGTCCCGAGGGTTCTCCGCGGATTCTCTCCGTGGAAGTCTTCCGGTCTTCTCCCATGGATGGTGGTAATGTCCTTGTTCTTTGTTCTTTGTTCTAGGTTTTCTTCGTGTTCTAGGGCATTACCTTATCCTGCTAGTGTTGTGGTTGTTCTTTGGTTGGGAGAGACCGTCGTTCTTCTTGTGTCTGTGCAGTACATAGAACTCTGAATATTGCTTGAGTGATTTGCATGTCTTGAACAGATCTAACTACCCTGGTAGTGCCACTGTCAGCGGTTCTACCGCCCAGACGGGTGGTACAACCGGTGGGGCGGTTCTACCGGTGGGGGATCCGGTTCAACCGGTAGATATGAACCACAACACTGTTCTGGTTTCTTTGTGTTGCATTTTTCGTGTGCTTTCCTCTCATTCCTGTTGGTTTCGTGTGTCCCCTTCGTGTTTGTGTTCAGGTGGCTCCAGTTCTCGCCCTGCTCCTCGCAAGACCAAGAAGAGGGTTCGACGGGCTCCGCGCCCGACTGACTCTGAAGATGAAGTTGTGATCCCCACCAAGCCCACTCGCCGTGAAAAGTCTGCCGCTGTTAAACAACGTGTGATAATGCCACTCCACCGTTGGAAAGCCAAGGATTGGGAAGCCTTCCGCTCAAAGAATCCTTATGTGGTTCCCGTAGCTCCTCGTTGGACCACTATTCAGTTTCGAAATGAGATGCAAGTACGAATTGTTCATGAACTCTTTGAGCACAACAAGAACAGATATGCCAAGCAGTGGACCATCGATCTTGATCATTGGCGGAACAACCTGGAGTATTTTGGTGAGGCTTTGGCTCTCTGTGAGGAGTTTGATCTTGTCAAGCTCATGTCCGTCAACTGTGACTTTGATGTTCAACTCATCCATCAGTTCTATGCCACCGTTCACTTTGGAGAAGATGACGCGCGCACCCTCACTTTCATGTGTCGTGATGAGCTCTTTCAAGTTCCCTGGAGAACCTTCTGCAATGCTATTGGGTACGATGATACCGGTCTGGAAGGAAGGGGTGGCATTCGCCCCCATGATCATCCTGACCCCATGCCCAAGGAGAAGCTTGCCCCTCTGTACATTCGGGGCCGTGGTATTATTGGTGAATCTAAGGATTTGGTGAAGGTCTATGACATCATGCATCGTGTTTTTCGCAATGTGCTTCTGCCCAAAGTGGGGAATCAAGATGAAATCCATGGCTATCTTGTTGACTTGATGGTTGCTATGAAGACCAAGGTTGGATCTGGGGAGACGTTTGATGTGTCCAACTGGCTGTGGCACGAGATGTACAACATGGTCATCTACAGGAAGGTCCCCATTTATGCTCCTTTTGTCATGTGCTTTCTGAACTCAGTGTGGGGAGTTTGCCGTCCTGGAGAGCCCCTCACCTCTTTGACAATCTTACCAATCATGAAGTCAAGCTCCTTAAGAAGAAGAAGCACGCCGAGCCACGTTTCCCGGCTAATGCTCCTGAGGATGTCTATGCCACTTCTGATGATGAGGATTTTGAGTTGGAACCCGGGGCCAAGCCCTCGTGGGTGGACAAACTCGCTGCCAAGGTAAAGAAGACCTTCTTCCTCCAGTCTGACATCCAGAAGAGGATGTATGAGGCACATGTCAATGAGAGGCTTGCGCGGCGTCGCCAAATTGCTTTGATGAGGCACCTAAGCATGTCAGTTCAGAGTGGCTCTGAGAAGTGCATCACACCGGAGGAGCGTTGGATATCCTCCCACAGCACCTGGACTGATGATGAAGCCCCTCCTCAGCCTTCCACCACCGCTACTGCTGCTGATGATACCATGGAGGACTCAGATCGGGATGATGATGAAGTTTCTGATGATGGTGAAGATTCTGACAATGATGAAGACCTTGATGCTACCGAGGAGTCAGAGGAGGACGACTGAGCCTGGGGCGATAGCTTCGCTCTCTTCCTTTTTGGTGTCCTAATTCCAAAGGGGGAGAGAGTGTGATAGGACTCGGGAGTTGCATGGGTGGTTGCGTAGTGTGTGTCTCGTTTTGAACTTGTCTGTTGTCTCCAGTTGAACTTTGGTCGTTATCGTTTGTTTTGTGTGGTTTTTGTGCCACTCCTGCTATCTCTTCGCTTTGCTTGTTGGTCTTAATTGGTAGTATTGCTCTTGTTTCTTTGTGTTGGCTACCTTCATGTTATATGTTGTATATGTCTAGCCTATAGAATCTAGGGGGAGTCTCAACCTGGGGCTCACATCTAGGGGGAGCTCCGTCTAGATTCTATAGTCTTCTATCTTATATCGTGTTGTTGTCATCATCCACCAAAAAGGGGGAGATTGTAAGGGCATTTCCCTATCTTATGTTTTGGATGATGATGACAACCATTTGTTGGTCTAATCCTGTGCTAATTATTTCAGGTTCTCAATGATTAGGCTTTCATCGGTTAGTGGTTCTCTCTTGAAGGAATCATTTGAAGACGGGATCCTCTACGCTTTTATCTCTCTGGTCGTAGGGATCCCGTACACTCTAGAGGGAATCCTCTGTGGATAGAATAGGGGAGTCCATTCTCGTTCACATCCTTTCCTCCTTTTCTAGTCGAGAGAGTGCCTCCCTCCTCATCTATTCCTTGTTGTGTGTTCCCAGCGGTTGTACCACTCGTCCGAGCGGTTGTACCGCTGGATCTTGACGCTACTCTGCTGCTGTCGAGCGATGGTACCGCTGCCTCCGGGCGGTGGTACCGCCATCTGACTCTGCATAGTCCAGCAGCGGTTGTTCCGGCCATGTACCGCCCATGTACCGGTCAGGGTTCTGTCCTGATGCGGTGGCTGGGCGGTGGTGGCACGGTTGGTCCGGTTGATCCTTTTCAACCGGTACAACCAGAGGTTCGAGCGGTTCTTCCGCTCGTTCCTTAGCCGCTCAAGCGATCAAGACCAGGCGGTTGCACCGGCCCTGCACCGCCCAACTACCGCCCTCAAGGGTGACTCCGTTCTGTTTAGGTGCGGTAGTTGTGCGGTAGCTGGGCGGTTGGTCCGGTTATTTGCTAATGACCGGTACTACCGCCCGATGGCCCGGTTGTACCGCCTGGTAGGGTTCTGCAGTTGCATCGTGAGTCCCGGTTGTACCGGGACAAGGAGCGGTTGTACCGCTGCAGTACTGAAAACATAGTAACGGTTGGATTTTAGTGGGTTGCTATATAAGGTGGTTCCTCCACCTACCACGCCCCATCTCTTACCTCTCTCACTCCACCATTGATGCTCTCAAGCTCTCTTGCCCGATCTCTCTCTCTCTAGCCACTCAAACTTGTTGATGTGCTAGGGTTTGAAGGAGGAGACCTAGATCTACACTTCCACCAAATGATATTTACTTTCCCCATACTTCCTTGTGTGGATTTCATTACTCTTGGTGCTTGAGCACCCTAGACGGTTGAGGTCACCTCGAGGCCATATTCCATTGTGGTGAAGCTTCGTGGTTTCGTTGGGAGCCTCCGATTGTTGTGGAGATTGCCCCAACCTTGCTTGTAAAGGTCCGCTTGTCGCCTTCAAGGGCTCCAATAGTGGAATCACGGCATCTCGCATTGTGTGAGGGCGTGAGGAGATTACGGTGGCCCTAGTGGCTTCTTGGGGAGCATTGTGCCTCCACACCGCTCCAACGGAGACGTACTTCCCCTTAAAAGGAAGGAACTTCGGTAACACATCCTCGTCTCCACCGGCTCCACTCTTGGTTATTTCGTGCCTTTACTTTTGCAAGCCTACTTGTTGTTACATCCTTGCTTGCGTGTGTGCTAGCTGTTATTGCATCATATAGGTTGCTCACCTAGTTGCACATCTAGACAACCTATTTTGTTGCAAAGTTTAATTTGGTAAAGAAAAGCTTAAAAATTGTTAGTTGCCTATTCACCCCCCCCCCTCTAGTCAACCATATCGATCCTTCCAAAGAGGAAGAAGGAAGAAGGAAGAAGAAGAAGAAAAAAAGAGGAGAAGAAGAAGGGAATAGAGGAGAAGAAGAAAAAATAGAAAAAAATTTCTATTTTTTCTTCTTCTCCTCTATTCCTTTCTTCTTCTCCTCTTCTTATTTTCCTTTTTCCTCTCATTCTTCTTCTTCTTCTTCTTCCTTCTTCCTTCTTCCTCTTTTCTTCATTTTCCTTATTTTCCTTTCTCCTCTACACTAACCTAAAATGCACTAACCTAAAATCACCAAAAAAATCTATGAACAGAAAAAAATCCTAACTTTTCTAAAAATCTATCTTTTGCATATATGAAAACATTAATACACATATGAACAAAAAATACATATATGAAAAAAAACATGCACTGAACAATTTTTTTATACATTTTGAACATCTACATACACATAGCCACATACATACACATATACATTATATATATATATATATATATATGAACAAAAAAATAAACTAATAAAAATGAAAAAAACAGAGCCGGGGTGGCGCGGCGGCTCACAGCGGGGGCGGCTAGCGATGACGATGGCGACGGTGGGGGCGGCGAGGGCGCCGGCGCGCG
>NC_041387.1:681851584-681852189 GCF_002162155.2 Triticum dicoccoides | reverse complement strand
CACCAACCGGGACCAAAGGCCCCTGTGCTGCCCGCGTCGCGGCCAAAGTTTAGTCCCACCTCGCTAGTTGAGAGGGCTCGAGAGTGGTTTATAAGCGCTGCTGCGCTCACCCTCTCGAGCTCCTCTCAACTGCAGGCTTTCGGGCCTAATCTCACACTTTGCTGCTGTGGGCCTATTGGGCCTTCTGCTGGCCTGAATCCTGGCCCAGGTTGGGTTTCTAGTCGTATTCAGGCCGTGGTGGCCCAATAGGTGGCAGTTTTTTTAGTTTTTTTCCAGTTTTTTTGTTTTGTTTTTTGCATTATTTATTTTCTTTTCTTTTTTGCTTCATTTTTTAATTCTTTTTGCTTTTAGTTTTAGAAAAATTATAAACTTTCTGTTAGTGCCATTAGTTTTCAAATTTGAAAACACTTTTTTTTTATTTTCTTTCTTGCTTTATTTATTTTGTTTTGTTTCTACTTACAACAAAATACTTATTGTTGCTATTTTTTTATTTTTCCAGTTTTTTTGTTTTGTTTTCGGCATTATTTATTTTCTTTTGTTTTTTGCTTTATTTTTTAATTCTTTTTTGCCTTTATTTTAGAAAAATTATAAACTTTCTATTAGTG
>NC_041387.1:681841588-681851206 GCF_002162155.2 Triticum dicoccoides | reverse complement strand
TGTTTTCTGCATTATTTATTTTCTTTTGTTTTTTTCTTTATTTTTTAATTCTTTTTGCTTTTAGGTCAGCAAAATTATAAACTTTCTGTTAGTGCCATTAGTTTTAGAAAAAATATAAACTTTCTGTTGAGAGTGTTCTTGGTGAGAACATTGGTGGCAAGGAGTGAAACGGGATTAATGGTATTACGATGGTCGAACCATAAGACATTAAAGCATTTCAAATGAACTCAGAAAAAGTTCAAAGTTGGCATGGTATCATAAATTCACCCACATAGCATGTGCATGTACAAAACGGACAATGGTATCATACTCGTCTGTTACAAAGTTGGCATGGTATCATCATAATAGTTGCGGGAGAAAGTCTTCACTTTTTCTTCGCTTGTGTCATTTGCTTATTGCGCCGTAACCATGGATAATCTTCATCGTTTATCAGGATGCTGGGGTCAGCCTTGACTTTGAAGGGAGGAATTTCATGAAACTTTTCATAATCTTCAGACATGTCTGTCTTGCCCTCCACTCACACGATGTCCCTTTTTCCTAAAAGAACTATGTGGCGCTTTGGCTCATCGTATGATGTATTCGCTTTCTTATCTTTTCTTTTTCTCGGTCTGGTAGACATGTCCTTCACATAGATAACATGTGCCACATCATTGGCTAGGACGAACGGTTCGTCAGTGTACCCAAGATTTTTCAGATCCGCTGTTGTCATTCCATACTGTGGGTCTACCTGTACCCCGCCTCCTGACAGATTGACCCATTTGCACTTAAACAAAGGGACCTTAAAATCATGTCTGTAGTCAAGTTCCCGTATGTCCACTATGTAACCATAATATGTGTCCTTTCCCCTCTCGGTTGTTGCATCAAAGTGGACACCGCTATTTTGGTTGGTGCTCTTTTGATCTTGGTCAATATTGTAAAATGTATTCCCATTTATCTCGTATCCTTACCAAATCAATACAGTCAAAGATGGTCCCCTGGATAACAAGTACAACTCATCACAAACGGTGTTGTCACCTCTGAGACGTGTTTCCAACCAACTGCTGAAAGTCCTGATGTGTTCACATGTAATCCAGTCGTCGCACTGCTCCGGGTGTTTGGAGCGCAGACTGTTCTTGTGTTCATCGACATACGGGGTCACCAAGGTAGAGTTTTGTAGAACTGTGTAGTGTGCTTGAGACCAAGAATATCCGTCCCTGTATATTATTGAGTCCCTTCCAAGCGTGCCTTTTCCAGTCAGTCTCCCCTCATACCGCGATTTAGGGAGACCTATCTTCTTAAGGCCAGGAATGAAGTCAACACAAAACCCGATGACATCCTCTGTTTGATAGCCCATGGAGATGCTTCCTTCTGGCCTAGCGCGGTTACGGACATATTTCTTTAGGCCTCCCATGAACCTCTCAAAGGGGTACATATTGTGTAGAAATACGGGGCCCAGAATGGCAATCTCGTCAACTAGATGTACTAGGACGTGTGTCATGATATTGAAGAAGGATGGTGGGAACACCAGCTCGAAACTGACAAGACATTGCACCACATCACTCCTTAGCCTTGGTATGATTTCTGGATCGATCACCTTCTGAGAGATTGCATTGAGGAATGCACATAGCTTCACAATGGCTAATCGGACGTTTTCCGGTAGAAGCCCCCTCAATGCAACCGGAAGTAGTTGCGTCATAATCACGTGGCAGTCATGAGACTTTAGGTTCTGAAACTTTTTCTCTGCCATATTTATTATTCCTTTTATATTCGATGAGAAGCCAGTCGGGACCTTCATACTAAGCAGGCATTCAAACAAGATTTCCTTCTCTTCTTTGGTAAGAGCATAGCTGGCAAGACCTTCATACTGCTTTGGAGGCATGTCGTCTTTTTCGTGCAAATGTTGCAGGTCCTCTCGTGCCTCAGCTGTATCTTTTGTCTTCCCATACATGCCCAAGAAGCCTAGCAGGTTCACGCAAAGGTTCTTCGTTACGTGCATCACGTCGATCGAAGAGCGGACCTCTAGGTCTTTCCAGTAGGGTAGGTCCCAAAATATAGATTTCTTCTTCCACATGGGTGCGTGTCCCCCAGCGTCACTCGGAACAGCTAGTCCGCCGGGACCCTTTCCAAAGATTACGTGTAAATCATTGACCATAGCAAGTATGTGATCACCGGTACGCATGGCGGGCTTCTTCCGGTGATCTGCCTCGCCTTTGAAATGCTTGCCTTTCTTTAGACATTGATGGTTGGTCGGAAGAAATCGACGATGGCCCAGGTACACATTCTTCCTGCAGCTTCCCAGGTATATACTATCAGTGTCAAGTAAACAGTGCATGCATGCATGGTATCCCTTGTTTGTCTGTCTTGAAAGGTTACTGAGAGTGGGCCAATCGTTGATGGTCACGAACGGCAATGCCTTTAGGTCAAATTCCTCCTGTTTGTGCTCATCCCACGTACGTACACCGTTTCCATTCCACAGCTGTAAAAGTTCTTCAACTAATGGCCTTAGGTACACATCAATGTCGTTGCCGGGTTGCTTAGGGCCTTGGATGAGAACTGTCATCATAATGAACTTCCGCTTCATGCACATCCAAGGAGGAAGGCTATACATACATAGAGTCACGGTCCAGGTGCTGTGATTGCTGCTCTGCTCTCCGAAAGGATTAATACCATCCGGCTTAAAGCAAACTATACGTTCCTTGGATCACTTGCAAACTCATCCCAGTACTTTCTCTCAATTTTTCTCCACTGCGACCCGTCAGCGGGTGCTCTCAACTTCCCGTCTTTCTTATGGTCCTCACTGTGCCATCACATCAACTTGGCATGCTCTTCGTTTCTGAACAGACGTTTCAACCGTGGCATTATAGGAGCATACCACATCACCTTCGCAGGAACCCTCTTTATGGGGGGCTCTCCATCAATATCACCAGGGTCATCTCGTCTGATCTTATACCTAATGCACCGCATACCGGGCATGCGTTCAGATCCTTGTACGCACCGCGGTAGAGGATGCAGTCATTAGGGCATGCATGTATCTTCTGCACCTCCAATCCTAGAGGGCATACGACCTTCTTTGTTGCGTATGTACTGTCGGGCAATTCATTATCCTTTGGAAGCTTCTTATTCAATATTTTCAATAGCTTCTCAGATCCTTTGTCAGGCACAGCATTCTCTGCCTTCCACTGCAGCAATTCCAGTACGGTACCGAGCTTTGTGTTACCATCTTCGCAATTGGGGTACAACCCTTTTTTGTGGTCCTCTAACATGCGATCGAACTTCAGCTTCTCCTTTTGACTTTCGCATTGTGTCCTTGCATCGACAATGACCCCGCGGAGATCATCATCATCGGGCACATCGTCTGGTTCCTCTTGATCTTCAGCAACTTCGCCTGTTGCAGGATCATCTGCACATCGTCTGGTTCCTCTTGATCTTCAGTAGCATCACCGTATTCAGGGGGCACATAGTTGTCATCGTACTCTTCTTCTTCGCCGTCTTCCATCATAACCTCTATTTCTCCGTGCCTCGTCCAAACATTATAGTGTGGCATGAAACCCTTGTAAAGCAGGTGGTGTGAAGGATTTTCTGGTCAGAGTAAGACTTCGTATTCCTATATATAGGGCATGGACAACATATGAAACCATTCTGCTTGTTTGCCTCAGCCACTTCGAGAAAATCATGCACGCCCTTAATGTACTCGGAGGTGTGTCTTGAACCGTACATCCATTGCCGGTTCATCTGCGTGCATTACAGAACATCATGAATAGATAATTAAGTGACCAAATTAATAGAAGTTCATCATCACATTAAAACCAAAGTACATACATAGTTCTCATCTAATAACGTAAAGCTCTGCAGAGCATCTAAATTAATTAAACCATACACTGAAACTATGTAAAACATTTCAATGCGAAAACAAATGCGATCATAATCTCAACCAATGTAACAACTGATCCAATGGCATAATGATACCAAGCCTTGGTATGAATGGCATATTTTTTAATCTTTCTAATCTTCAAGCGCATTGCATCCATCTTGATCTTGTGATCATCGACGACATCCGCAACATGCAACTCTAATATCATCTTCTCCTCCTCAATTTTTCTTATTTTTTCCTTCAACAAATTGTTTTCTTCTTCAACTAAATTTAACCTCTCGACAATAGGGTCGGTTGGAATTTCCGGTTCCACAACCTCCTAGATAAATAAAATCTATGTCACGTTGGTCGGCATAATTGTCATAAACAATAAATGAACCAATAGTTATGAAAAGATAACATATACCACATCCGAATCATAGACAGGACGAGGGCCGACGGGGGAGGATACCAAAATCATCGCACTATATAAGATGCAATAATAAAAGTAAGAAAATAATACAAGTATCTATATAAACATACAAGTAAGATTTTTTTTTCCTTTCAGAAAGCAGATAAGAACAAGAGGCTCACCACAGTGGTGCCGGCGACGAGATCGGCGCGGGCGATCGACGGCGGTGAAGACGGGGACGGGACGTGACGGACCGCTAAACCTAGACAAATATTAAGGAAAATGGAGCTTGGAGAGGAGAAAGCTTAAGTAGTGTGGCTCGGGCATTCCATCGAACACCTCGTGTGCATAGGAGGTGAGCTAGAGCACCACAAAGCCCTCCCCTCGCCGGCCAGGAAAAATAGAGTAGTGGGAGTGCTCTGCTCGCGGGCAAGAGGTATATATAGGCAACTCATTGGTCCTGATTCGTCCCACGAACCGGGACTAAAGGGCAGCCTTTGGTCCCGGTTCATGCCACCAACCGGGACCAATGGTGCTGGTCCAGGAGCGAGGCCCATTAGTCCCGGTTCGTCCCACCAACCGGGACCAAAAGGTCCAGACGAACCGGGACCAATGGCCCACGTGGCCCGGCCGGCCCCCGGGGCTCACGAACCGGGTCAAATGCTCCCATTGGTCCCGGTTCTGGATTGAACATGGACTAATGGGCTGACTTGGCCTGGACCATTGCCCCCTTTTCTACTAGTGCAAATTACTAAACTCACAAATGAATCACTATACAAAGCATTGCAAGAGGTAATCTAGTAATGAGAGATGAAAGGACAAAGTTGGTAACCTTTGTGATCTTTTGAATGGATGGGGGCCTTCAAATCTTGACAAATTTTGGGCAAAATTTGTGATGAGCTCGAGGAAGAGAGGGGAAGAACAGAGGAAGTGAGGGGAAAGGGGAAGAATAGAGCGAGCTCGGGTGGACGAAGGGTTTATGTACGACGACCTTTAGTACCGGTTTGTGCCACGAACCGGTACTAAAGGTGCTGGAGGGGCCCCTGACTGACAACATCCTGCCACCACTCCCGTTAGTACCGGTTCGTGGCACGAACCGGTGCTAAAGGTTTGCCACGAACCGGTACTAATGCAAGCGGCCGGCTAGCCGTTGGAACCGGCACTAATGGACACATTAGTGCCGGCTCAAAATCAAACCGGCACTAATGTGTCTCAGATTTGACCCTTTTTCTACTAGTGTACGCTGCACACGCTCTCATCATTTCTGCACCATACACTAAAGGACCTCAAGACACAGACCAGCAACATCAACATCGACAATGACAATGACCCTGTGAAAAGGATGATCTATTTTGAACAGGGCATGCACTGCCGTGGAGCAGACCAACAACTAGCGCTTCTTCTGCGGAGAGCTGCCGGAGAAATGTCGCGCCCTAGGCTGGCTACAACATTTTGGTTCATTCATGTCCATCCACCTTGCAAAAAGATTCTTCTTGGTTAAAAAGGAAAATCAGGTTTCGATAAATGGTAGCACAGTGTCGTTGTTCAAACATAATTAAGCTCGTTGAAAGGGATAAATGTATAATCACACAATGAAGCACGCACAAAGATAATTACTAAGTTCACTGCCCCTTTCCCGTCAGCACCAAAGTCTTACGGATACCGGTCAGTCAGTCAGCCACGCGCTCTAATTTCATACATCGGGAAAGAAAGATGAAAAGGAAGGATGCATCTCAAAGAGGCAGCAAAAAAAGCGGCACTCAAGTAGAAGCAGTAAGCTTCAACATCACACGTTGGGAGCGCCATCATTCTTTTGCCATCCATTCAGGTCATTGTCATCATTCATTTGACGTTTCACAAGGGATTCCAGAATTTCCTACTTGATCAGGGATACTCTGGTAGCAATGCATGCCGGGATCATCCAACGCCAACTTTGACTTACAAAGGCAATGTGATGTTGATCAGAGTTTTCGAACTTTTTTTTAAAATCCTAGCGGAGTTTAGTACACCATAACCCATTTCATAGAACTTAGCCGAAAAAACAAACACCATCTGTCTACGCGCTGAAAAGATCAGAAAATATTAATATGCAAATATATATTATTCGATAAAGTTGATATGACTATTTATGACCTGGGTAAGTCATATAATATCTACAGCCGGATGCCTAACCTTTATATGCCGGGAATAAGCAAGAATTGGGGCGGTTAACTGCCTGGAAACCTTTATATGCCGGGCAATGATGTATAGGTCAATGCATCTGCCGGGAATGTGGAAGCTAGGTGGGCAGGTCATCTGCCGGCATCTTTTGGGGCGGCCCAATTGCCCCAAATTCATTTTGAGGGCGAACGCACTGCCCTTAACCAGTTGGCACGGAATTAACGAATTGAGGCCCAAAAAGCGCGTGAGGCAAGTCGCGGGAGAATGAAAAATTAGAAGACACTGGAAGCCCACCGTGGCCTTTTCCCCCTCCTCTTTCCCCTTCTCCACACACTGCATCTTGAAAAAAAACATCTCGAGGTTCCGATCCGTCATCCTTGATGTAATCCAGCCAGACCCGCAACGCCGTGTTCGAGGTTCTGCCTGCATCGCTCGTCGGTGTCCCGTCCTCGACGACATCGTGTGAACCAGAGAGCATCGCCTGAAGGGACCGGCGACAGAGGCAGCGGGAGAGAGAAGCGGTGGCCGCTCATGGAACGGATGCGGACCTCAAGGAGCAATCGCACCCCCCCCCCCCGGCTGACATGCCCGGGACACCACACCACGTCCGTCCAGCTGCTGACAAGGATCGAGCCGTTGGACCAGGTTGGGACAGAGGATGATCCGACGGCTGATTATTCCAATGTACTTTCCACCAATGCAGATGTCGCCGGTGTACGTCTTCACTCGCAGCAGCTCGTTCAGGCGCAGACAATCATGGGCACCAGCAGCGCCCGGGCTGCCCACAACCTATTCAACGTTATGACAAAACAAGACTCGGTATGTTCTTTTTTCTCCTCCCCGATCAACTTTGCATTTGCCATGATCGATGTTGTGCATAGACAGCTAGTTCATTTCCAAAATGATCAATGCATGTAAACCATGAGAGTTTTAGGGGTTTGTCAGGTTAGACATGACAAATGATAATCATGATCCGACCCAAAGGGACTACGGGTTGGGGGATCCCACTTGCCCTTCCTTCAAAGTTGGGGTAACATAAAATCACAGTCCGGGAAAGAAATAAAAGAAGCCAAGGACAACAAAGGCAAGAGGTCCGACATTTGTCAGCTTTTCAGGATATCTTGGTGGTTAAATCTTGGTTGGTCACAACAAGGGATCTATATGTGGCACGGAGCAAAAGGGGAATAAATATTGAGAGAAGATTTGAAAAGACTGCCATGAACAAGAGCAATATGTGGAGCCCCATCATATTGTCACCAACCGCAGCGTGGCATCTCTCGAATATCGATGGGGGATTATTCAACGGGAAATGAACTAGTACATCGACTTCTATTCTAAAGTGCTTGGCCACTCTCAAAGTTGGATGGGAGAGGCAACTCAGATAAGCTAAATTACTTTATCTTGTCATCATTTGCACATGCTTGTTATTTGTTGCATTCTCATTGTCACACATACACTAGTAGAGGAACGACCTTTAGTCCCGGTAGGGAAGGGCCTTTAGTCTTGGTTCACCAACTGGGATAAATAAATTGAGACTAAAGGCCTCCACCCTTTAGTCCCGGTTGGCCACGACCCGGGACTAAATCCCTGCCACGTGGCGGGCAGCGCGCGCCGGGGGCTAGCGACCTTTAGTCCTGGTTGGTGCTACCAACCGGGACTAAAGGTTTAGGGGTTTACGGGTTTAGGGTTTTAGGGTTTATGCTTTATTTTTCCTTTTCATTTTATGTTTTCCATTTAATTCTTTTTCATTTCAAACATATTTTACGCTACTACTTATTGTACACGTCATGCATATTATAATAGAATTTCTTGTACAACCATGCACACACACACACATACACATATATATACAATTTGGTATATACAATTTCTCCTACAATTTGCAGATCATTACATGCAGGTATTAGGTGTGTGTATATATATAAGATCATGACAAAAAAATTATGTTTTGTTTACTTATCCAAAGATGTTTTGCATCTCTACTCCTTTCAGTCATAAAGTGAATGTTTCGCAAACGTAGTATACATATAAATTACTCCCCTTTTCATGCATCATGCACTTTATGAGAACAGAATTCAATCAGATGGTAATCAAGCATGATAATGGTATTCAAACTAGAATTAAAGAGATGCACGGATGTAGCTAGTACTACTTAATTACCTTGGGCCGTCGCCATCTCACCTTTGGTTCCCATGCACCAACAATATCTTTGATGAAATTTCTCCAAACCCTGCCCGACAAAGAAAACAAATAAGAAGTTATTAATTACTTGATATCATGAAATGAACTAAAGAGGCCGACATAGTGCGATAATGATTGAAATTACCTGTCGAGCATCAAAATCAGGATCGTTTATTCTTTAGGTTCTCTACCTAGTGAGTCCAGGGCTTCAGTAGTTCCCTCGTCAACTCTAATGATTAGCAGGATCCAGTGGAAACTGCGCACATGTTTGTATAAGCGGGCATGCATAACTCATCAACTACTCTTAACATCGAGTAAGCAAAATAGAATTTGTAGTACAAGACAGTAACACTCACTTAAAGTTGTAAGAAAATAGTATTTCTGGTCTGGTATTTAGTTCCTTCAAAAACATTAGCAAATTTTCCTCTCTGTGTTTTTCGTGGTTATTTAACATGGTTTCAGTAATGGTATTTGGGTCAACGAACCCAATACCATAGACTCCACCTCTTTTTGATTCAAAAATCTTCATTCTGCACAATACCACACAAAAGAATATAGTAAGATAATTATAGGCAATGAACGAGCTAATCAAGAGACTTAAATTACTGAAAGAAATCACGTACAGACAATAGCAACTGACGATAGATTTGTCGAGTGCGTCTTGATTGAATAACTGAAAAAAATGGAAACTCAATCCACACATCCTTTCCATTGAAGTAATGCTCTGACTTGAATTTCACCATGAAGCTCTCTCTCGTGGCCTTTATTTCTCTCAAGTACCAGTCATGCAATCTGCACATTTGCCTTCATAGAAGCGGGACCTCCTCAGGCCTGGCCAGAGGGTTCCCGGGGACATATTTCCATGAAAATTCTGTAGCCATGGGGAGTTCCTCGGTGCCTAGGAGTTGCTAAAAAGTGAGACCAAATTCTTTAGCAAGAGAGCTGGTTACCGCCTTATTGGTACTCACCTTGAGCGGGGGGAGTCGATTGCACTGCCTGTTCTCCGAGATGGGGAACAGTTTTCCTGCTTTTATTA
>NC_041387.1:681825066-681841201 GCF_002162155.2 Triticum dicoccoides | reverse complement strand
TACATATTTTTTTGTTGATGATATGACTTGCTAATAGAGCGTTCATAGTCTAATCGTCTTTTCTCCACAGCTGATAACCCACAAGTATAGGGGATCGTTTGTATCCTTCTTCGATAAATAAGAGTGTCGAACTCAACAAGGAGTTAAAGGTAGAACAAATATTCCCTCAAGTTCTATCAACCACCGATACAACTCTACGCACATTTGACGTTTGCTTTACCAAAACAAGTATGAAACTATTTTTCAAGTATAAAACTACGAGTACTTTGCGAGAATAAAACTACGAATAAATTACAAGATAATAAAAGTGGGTAGCTTTTGTCAACAAGAAAGTCATTTGTCCTTAAGCAATCGATAACAAGTACCGGTAATCATTCTTGTAATTTTATATGAAGGAGAGGCATGAGCTAACATACTTTCTCTACTTTGATCATATGCACTTATGCTTGGACCCCTAGAAAGCATCTGCAACTACTAAAGATCATTAAGGTCGTGAAACCCAACCATAGCATTAAGTATCAAGTCCTCTTTACTCCCATACGCCATAACCCATTTATCAGCGTTCAAGCTCCTGTCACCTCCGCAACACCAATAATAAGAAAACCATGAACATATTGCAACACTCTACATTGAGGGCTCCTCCGTTTGGGCGACACGGAGGGCATAGCAGGACAGTACCATAAATAAAATATACAATCATACAAACAAAAATCACGATTAATCCATAGGACAAAACGGATCTACTCAAACTTCATAGGATAGCCAAATATCATTGGGAAATAATATATGGAGTTGAGAACCATGTTTAAGTAGATATTACAGCGGGGAGAAGGGGTATTGCGCCGCTGCATAGAGGGGGAGAGTATTGGTGTTAACGGTAGCAAGATTGTTGATGTGGATCGCCGTCACGATCCTGGCCCCGGCGGCACTCCAGCGCCACCGGGAGAGAGGGGGAGAGAGCTCCCTCCTTCTTCTTATTCCTTGGCCTCCCCCTAGATGGGAGGAGAGTTCTCCCTCTGGTCCATGGCCTGCATGGCGGCGGAGGGGCGGGAGCTCCTCCGAGATTGGATCGCCCTCTCTGTTCTCCTCTGTTTCTCATTCCCTAGATCTGGCCCTTCACCGTTTCTTAAACTCCGATTGCGCTAGAATTTTTACACGATTTGTTTCCATAAATTATCTTTCTTGCGCCTGAAGAAGGCCCCAACCGACTTACAAGGAGGGCATAAGACACCGGGGCGCGCCAGGGGTGCCCGGCGTGCCCTGGTGGGTTGTGGTCACTGTGGGCCCCCGTTTGCGGTGATTCCAACTCCCAAAAATCACAAATATTCCAAATAATTCTCCATAATTTTTTCTCGCATTTGGACTTCTCTTGATATGGATTTTCTGTGAAATAAAAAACATGCAACAAAAAGGGACTGACACTGGGCACTAGATCAATAGGTTAGTCCAAATAAATCATATAAAATGTTGCCAAAAGTGTATAAAAGTTGTATAGTATCGGCATGAAACAATCAAAAGTTATAGATACGACGGAGACATATCAATAGCCAGTTTAGCAAGATCCACAAAGTGTTGTACGACTTTCTCAGGTATTTCCTCCTTTGGCGGTGGGGGCGGTTTCAGTACAAAATGGGCCTTCACTTCGGAAGCCACTTGGGTTGTGGTTTCCTCCTTAGTCATCTCGTAAGCCAACTTCTTTTTTGCATGAGGATGGGGTTTCCTCTTTGGTGCTCCCTTTCGCTTGGGAGTCCGCTGACGCTGCAGAGATCGATATTGCGGACTCGTTGTGGGCTCTGTCTCGGGGTGGGGTGGCGTCGGTTGACACGGCGGAGATCGATATGGGGCGGACTTGTGCTGCGCTCTGTCTCGAGGTGGGGTGGAGTCAGCTGACACGACGGACTTGGAGGAGTCAGTGGCCTTGGCGCCGAGTTTGGAAAGACGATGCATTCCTTTCTCCATACAATGAGACCACGTATGACTTCTCCCAGTGTCTGCTCCCATTGAACTCCAGGAAAGTCAAGCTCTAGTGAGTCATATCCCGGCATAACTTCATCCACCCCGACACGAGCATAGCCAGCTGGAATTGGATTGCCATGGATGGTTGCTTCAGGTTCATTTGGTAAAGCAAAGCCGACCGCCACCTTCATGGATATGTTCTTATTAGCAAAATCCAGCAGCCGAACAACATCGAGCCGGAAATAAAGCAAAAAAGAAAACCTGATGTCGCATGCCTCGCGAAAGTAACTCCACCAGATAGCCACTAACCCTATGTTACAATACAACATAAAAACAAAAAATACACAGCTCCTAGGCTACGCCTTCAAGAAGGAATCGGCGCACATGCGCCTTTGATGGCGAGTCCGACACAAGTTTGAACTCTGGATTCTCATCCCCGAAGGCAAGCTTCAGGACATGACGCATGCATGCATCGACATAGCCTGATCAGAGATCTTGTGTTTCCACCGGAGTGCATAAAGTCATCATTGAAGCTGAATGTACCATCATCCCTTATCTGGCTGTCGATGCCTCGATAACCGCATAATTCTAGAGAAGACATGGGAAGACAGACGTCACATGTCACCTGCCTCCCGACACTATTACACCACCTTCGATCCAACAGCAACATGCTAGACATGAGACCTTCACCAAAGCCACCATGCAGCACGTGCTGGTAGCAGGCATGACTTGACGCCCCTGCATGAGTCATCGTGCATAGCGTACGCCAGAGGCTTCACCTGCCGGCGACAACCACTACCTAACGGCTCCAAAGGAGATGCATGTGTCACCGGCCGAGCCGCATCGAACCCGATTTGTTGATGGAGCGGTACCACCACCAGCCTCAGAAAAGGTCCTCACCACCTCGAGATGCAGACTCCAAGTCTCCCACACGACCCCGGAGTTTGCCGCCATGGAAGAAGATGGGCCACCGCCCCAATTCTGGGCGCTACAACAAGCACCCACCACTGCACCAGCCGCTGTCATCGCCCATACAACTACAACCGATGCCATGACCATCCGATCCGGGAAACATGTCTTGAACCCCTCACGCACCGCCCCATGGACAGTCACGCTCGACCTGTCGTCGCGCCGATGAGTAGGCCACCACCAGATCCGCCGCCCCGGTCTCCGCTGCCATTTCAAGCCATTGCAGATCTGAATCGGGAGAACACATGAGCACCATGCACGCGTACTGATCCGATATCTGTTGGGCACCCGAGCGCCGTTGTAGCTAGTGCCAGCTGCACCCACGGCCTCGTTGCCAAGCTGCAGCCACGCGTCCTTTCGCAACCACGCTCGCGGCGCCCAGATCGGGCCCACCGCCCAACCGAGCCGCCATGCTCAGCTGCCACCAGCGAGCACCTCGCACCGGGCCACAGGAGCGCCATCGCGCCGGAGACCAAGGCCGTCGGCCGCCACCTACCGACGTGCGAGCTCCCCAACTCGTTGCATCCACCACCGCGCGGAGAGACCCCGCCGCCACCTAGAACAAACAACAAACATTGTTAGCTGTGTGGCGGCGCCCCCTTTCCACAGTTTACGCCTGCAGTCATATTCAAGTAGTGCTTAGGCGAAGCCCTGCGCAGATTACTTCACCATCACCGTCATCACGTCGTCGTGCTGACGGAACTTCCCCTCGACACTTTGCTGGATCAAGAGTTCGAGGGACGTCACCTAGCTGAACGTGTGTAGAACTCGGAGGTGCCTTACGTTCGGTGCTTGATCGGTCGGAACGAGAAGAAGTTCGACTACATCAACCGCATTGTTAAACGCTTCTGCTTACGGTCTATGAGGGTACGTGGACACACACTCCTCCTCTTGTTGCTATGCATCTCATAGAAAGATCTTGCATGAGCGTAGGAAATTTTTTGAAATTGCATGCTATGTTCCCCAACAGTGGTAGAGCTTCGCCCGCGGAGGTCGCCGGCAACAACGAGGGGAGCACGGGGTGGAAGTTCCCGGGGTGCTGCCGGAGGATGGGGCCGCCGCTCATGTTTCCCCTGGGGATGGAGTGACGTGGAGCCGATCCGCTTTTTTTGTGCCTGAGATCACCTTCCTTGAGGTCTCCCTATGTTAACCTAAAACCATTCTTGAAATAGGGGCATACAACCTCATTGATAGAGATGGCAGTGTGACCCCCACAAACCAACTGCATAACCGATGCGCATAAGCAGGGGTAAATCCCATGTCAAGTAGGATATCTCAGAGAAAGGGCCAGCGAACATTAGTCACAGGCTTTTTCAAAGTCAACCTAAGAATAACCACCAATTGCTCCCTGCCATGGATATCATGAACTAGTTCGTGTAATGAGAGAATTTGCCAAGGATAAATTGGCCTTTAATAAAGGCAAATTGGGTCTGGTAAATAAGCCTGTGGGAGTCGGAAAGAACCTAACAACAAAAGCTTCGGAGGAAAATTTGATGAGAGCAACGAGTCTCAATAACTTTATACAGTCAACACCCTTGACCTTAGGAATGAGTGTCAGAATCGCATAGTTGAGGCGTCTAATCTAATGTCAACGATATCAAGACCAAAACCTTCCATATTTTTATAAATCAAAAGCTTAAGAGTTCACTAGAACTTCTTAAAGAAAGAAATAGAGAAGAGCTATTTGCTTTAGCTGTACATTTCTCAAACAAAATATTCATATGCGATCTGAATGTAATGCAATGTGCCAACAAGATAGATCTGCCAAAGGTAGGTGTTCAGTTAGTAGCAAAGTTGGCACACACATACTCCTCAAAGTTTAATAACTTTTTCTAATTAAGCTGAAAATGTACACGGCATTTGCATGTGGTTGCATTTTGGGTAACTAACTCAAGTGGTCCAGTGGAGTAATTTGTTGATGTTGGCAATCCACTGGTGTACTAGACATGTTAATTAAGAAGGACATGCAAAATGATGGAGTAGTACATTGTATAGAGTTTTGGGTTGTATTTTGGCTAACTAACCCAAGTGGCCCATTAGAGTAATTTGTTGGCGTTGACAATCCACTGGTGTACTAGACAAGTTGAGAAGGCCATGGAAAATGATGAAGTAGTACAGGATGCTGAGTTTTAGGTTCTATTGTTGATCAAGTTGGCTGTGTTAATTAGTGCATATATATAGTCAAGCTAGTTAGTGATTACTGAGTAGGCCATGTGGTTTTGAGAGATAAGCAATTTAGAAATAAAAGAAGCAATACGATCTAGACAAAATTTTGCATCACAATCTTATTAAACCTATTAAGAGGCGCTAGAATGGTGGCCAACCAGCTACGCCATGTGGCGCATGCTGGTTGGTCACACTGAGAATATTTTTTTTAATGGTAGGGAGACTTTTTTCGGAGAAAAGTTTTTCTAGGCTTTTTCTTTATCATTTTAAGATGGTTGTGATGTTCACAAGACGCGGGAATTTTTTTGACATAATGGTGAGACGTGCATAGCTTTCTCTCAAGCGGCCCGCAATGACGGGCCCGAACAACTAGTATGCAGCAAAGGTTGCTCCTGGCGACAATGCTGCTCAGCTGAAAGGTGCCACGAAATATTCCAAGTTGCGTGTGCACCTATACAATAATGTGATAACATGATCTAGTAGTTTAACGCCTTAACATCGTTGATGGGTTCAAAGCAAATTTACAAATATAAGTCAACTATCCTCTTCTTGTGCCCTCCTGGATTTGTACTTTCCAGCCAGTTGGTTCTGAACAATTTTCTTTCATATGCACTTCTATTTCAAGCCACTCTCCTAGGGTGTATTTTTTTTTCCGAGAAGGGGGTTGAAACTCCGGGCCTATACACATCCTAGTGCATATAACTATTATTATTAAACCCATTAAGAGGCGTTAGAATGGTGGCCAACCAGCTACGCCATGTGGCGCATGCTGGTTGGTCACATTGAGAATATTTTTTTAATGGTAGGGAGACTTTTTTGGGAGAAAAGTTTTTCTAGGCTTTTTCTTTAAGCAGAGTATATAACAAAGGTAACCACGGCTGAACTTACAAGATATGAAATTAACACATACGACTAAGTCAAATTCTTCTGTGTTAACGCCTTTAAGAAGGGATAAGCGTGTCATTGCATCATTGTTATCAAGATCGGCCAATGAAGACCAGCACATCGGCAAATAGATAACATCTTCAACAAGGTAATGATGCAAATCGTCGTTGTTGTGCCTTACAGTAGAAGTTAGGATAAGAGTTTTCATCACAGACATGAAGTGGTGTTGCAATCAGCATCTTGATGAAAGAATCATTTGATAGTCGCCTCGATTAGTACTCCATGCCAGGCAAAAAGGCACTAGCATATTGTTAGGAAGTCTTCCCACCTTAGAATGCAGCACCATTATTGCATGGATCTCCCAAACAGCTGACAAATGGTATCGCATTGTTGTTGAACCTTACTGTATGCAATAACCCTCCAACACCAAATACCCAAAAATTGTGCCGTCAATTGAGCCTATTGTACAGTCAGTCCAACATCCTTTACGAAATCTCATAGTCACTCCAACAACTTGCAACCATCGTACGTCCAAGTGAAAGAAACTTCATCAAGCAACCATGCACGCATACTAGCTTTCTACATATACGAAAACCCCTGATCTGGCACAAGCGATGGCGGAGCTTGTGCATCATTCCTTTTTTGGAGGCTGTGTTATTGGAGCATCTATCCTGTTACTAGGGGTTGCCGTCAATGATTGTTGTTGATGTCATTTGCATTCGCTGCAGCTGTTTTGTTAGTCGTTTTTTTTCCTTTACTTTCATATAAATTTGTAGCATGTATTCTCGATGTCTGGAGTAGCTCTCGAGACTGTGTTGGCAGAGAGGCCAGATGTAATTGGTATCTTTCTCAATATTAATATATCTTCTTTATCGAAAAAATATATCCAGGTTGTCACTGCGATAGAACTTAGTTAATCCTCAAGACATGTATTGTTGAGGTATCTCTCTCCGAACTACCAGTTTCAGATCACAACTCTCTCTAGTGGATTGAATTGAAAAGGCATGAGATCTTTTGAGATCCGAGCGGTGATGTCAACTCAAAAGTAAGCCAAGCACTGGAGAGAAAAAGCCGTGGAGAATGGAAAACAGGAACATGCGGGTCACTGCCGAATCAAATGTGCAACAGAATTGCATCTTCTGACCAGCAACAAACGGAAGTTCACACCAATATATAAGCACGACAGCAAGGAAGCCAAGAAAGAAGAGAACACAAGAAACCCAAGGGAGAGAGGTTTCAGGTACATATATATGCCTTGGCCAGAAATTCTACTTTCTCCATATATACAAGCTTGGCCGGTGTTCATTACCGATCTGCATGCGCTTCTACAAGTGATCAAAGGTCAAAGCTCTTGTTGCGTAGGCACTGATATATATGATGGAGCAACCAAAGCAGTGGCTCACAGAGACGGTAAGCACATCAATCTGCTCCTACTAATTACGTGTACATATAAACTAAAGTTGTACTAAACCAGCGATAAGTAATATTGATGGCAGGCAGTAACTTTTATTGCAATGGCCAATATCAGGAACAGTATGAGGAGGAGCTAGCTTACATGTACCAGCAAGAGGAGCCGCTACCTGACAATCAAGGCCAGTACTACACGTCGTTCTATCCATCTCGCAGCTCCAATTTCCCGAGCTTTGGGGGCGAGAGCCCGAACAAGCTGGGGCAGCCATCTCCAGCTCCGTCGCCATCAGTCAACTTCCTCTCCTTTGGCGCTGGCCAGGCTAGCACCCTCAACTTCTCCGGAGGAGCCTACGATGGACTCCAATTCCAGGGTTCGAAGCAGCAGCTGCAGGCGCCCGAGAGGCGGGGCAGGGCGACGGCAAGCGCGCAAGAGCACGTCATCGCCGAGCGCAAGCGACGGGAGAAGCTACAGGTGCAGTTCGCGTCCCTGGCCACCGTCGTCCCAGGCAATAAGAAGGTACTCCTTCTGTTTCTTTTTAGTTCGCATATCAGATTTTTCTGAAGTCAAATTTCAGAGTTTGGTCATGTTTGTAGGAAAAATATCAACATCGACAATGCCAAATCTTTTTTGCTCGCATATAAGCATCAGTAATTAATTTTTGTATTTTATAACTTTAATACTCCCTCGGTCCAAAAAAAGCTTGTCCCTCAATTGGATGTATCTAGCATCAAGTTAGTGTTAGATACATCAATTTGAGGAACAAGATTGGAACAAGCTTTTCCGGACAGAGGGAGTATATTAGATGTGCGTATTTTTTAATATAAATTTGATCAAAGATTACTAAGTTTGACTTCAAACAAATCTTATACGCAGAGTAGAAAGAAACGGTGGGAGTATGTGACAAGACAACCTGGCAATGCCATCTGTGTGATCTGAATCTGATTAACCATTTTTAGGCAGACAGGATCTCTCTCCTTGGGAGCACCATCGACTACGTGAAGCAGCTGGAGGAGAAGGTGAAGACCATGGGAGAGCAAGGCCAGCAGAGGTCGCCAGAGTGCACCGTGTTCGAGAGCAAGTGCAGCATATCCGCCGCGGACAAGGACGACTCAGCAGGCCCCAGCAGGAGCAGCTCCGAGTCAGGCGACGCCGAGTACTCAAACCCGGTGGACGTTGAGGCCAGCATCCGCGGGAACACGGTGCTCCTGAAAATCTGCTGCAAGGAGAGGAGGGGGGGTGCTAGTGATGGTGCTCTCCGAGCTCCAGAACCAGGGCCTCTCCATCATAACCACCAACGTCCTGCCGTTCACGGACTCCTCCCTCAACATCACCATCACCGCAAAGGCAAGCCCTCTCTGCCCTGCACTGCTCAGAAGATTACTTCCAAGAGGAAGAAGAATGCTCTCTTAGTATACTTCTAAACTTGTAAATGATGCATGCATGATCAGAAGGTTGACATGTGTTCAGTTTTGTACAGATCGAGGATGGGTTTTCGTCTGCAGTTGAGCTGGTGAACAACCTTTCCCCCTTTACTTCTGAGTTTGATCATTTTATCCATTTCTATGAGTGTTGTGTGAAGTCTGTAACAATTTCAGTTTACCATTCCCGAGCAACCGGCTGAAGTGCTACTTTTTTCATTATAGAGAAGTTTAACATTTTTGTGACTAACCAGATTTCCTCTGATTCCTTCTTCCAATGTATTCTGTCGACAAGAATGTTCTACATACCAAAAACTGTGTATGAATCACTGCAGGGAAATGATTATACGCTGAGTGCGCGCGGCTTTGCCGAGTGCATTCCATCGGGCACTCACCAAATGACCGCCTAAACCGAGTGCATATAAAAAAATACTCGGCATTCAGAATAAAAACCTCGGGAAAGCCACGTTTTACCGAGTGTTTTAAGGATGGCAGTCGATAAATCATGTGACACGTGTCGCCGTCAGCGTGGTTGATAGGAGGGTGGCGGTGCGGTCACCTTTGCTGAGTAGCCGAGAAAGAGCACTCCGTAAATCAATGGGGTTTGAAGGGTCAGAGTTAAAGTCGAAGCGAGTGCCAAGCTGGAAGAACCAGCAAGCATATGGATCGAGGAAGAGGCAGCGAAGCAAGAATGCAAGAGGACTGGGGGTGCCGGAGGAAGAAAAGGGTGGCACACAGGATCACTACAGACGAAAGAACACAGCCAAACCCCCTACCCACTGGCAAGCAGGGCACACAGTAGACGGACCCAACAATGAGTCAATTGCAAGAAACCACCACATTTGTGGCTAGATTTGCGGAAAACCACCAAGTCGTTAACCTGTTACAGAGAACACTAGAAAATCCGTTAACTTGTTGCAAAAGGCACTGATCGGGCTTTTAGCCTCGTTTGATCTCTTTTTCAACAGCTGGGCCCTGAAAACGCTGACGTGGCATGACGGACAGGCAAACGGCGCCGGTAGGACCAAAATGGTCAAGAGGCTGCGCCGGTGGCAGTGGTGTTCCTGCAGATCCAACAAAGGTTTGCGGCAGTTCAAACCCATCTCAGGCTCCGCCTCTTCCATAGCCGCCGTCGCCGGCTTACTATGTTGAATATGCGGTGGCGAGGGCGTTCGCCAAGGCCGTCAAGGAAGATCCAGAGGGGATCCATCACTACGCATCCTCCTTCGGCGGTGTCTCGTAAGTTTTCTCTTTCGCTACTCCGATTTGGCTTCTAGGGTTAGGGTTCTAAGTGTTTGTAGGTCTAGGGTTATAGGATTATTGTTGTAGGTTGTTTATGTGGTCAGACATGTAAGTGAAGTGTTTATCTAGTTCTAGGATTCTAAGTGTATATAGTAGGCACCTCAACTTTAACTGAAATTACTGAATGTAAACTCAATTTCAACTCACTCAATGTTAACTGAATGTTTTACTGAATTTACAACTGAATTTTTAAATGAAAATGTTACTGAATCTGTAACTAAATTTACAACTGAATTTTTTAAGTAAAACATTAAGCGAAACTTTAACTGAATAGTTTACTCCAACTGAATCTTTTACTGAATTGTTAAATGAACAATTTCTTTAACTGTATTTTTTACTGAAACTATAAATGTATTTTGAATTGAAACTATAACTGAATTTTGAACTAAAACTTTAATTGAATCTTTAAGTGAAACTTTAACTAAATTGTTTACTCTAACTGAATATATAACTGAATCTATAACTTTTAACTGAATTGTTTACTTTAACTGAATTTGTTTACTTTAACTATGGATTGAATGATGAAGTGTGGGAAGTCAGATTCCATTTCCATGACAGAGATAATCTTGAAAGAAGCCTAAATGTGGATGATATAACATTTTACAATCTGATTGCACTAATAGAGCTTGAAGGATATGGGATGACAGACTTTATGTATTATGTTAGAGATCCAGGTGTTGGGGTTTCAGGTATGGAAGAACTGACAGATGATGATAAGGTGGAGGAAATGTTGGATGACCTACTTATCAAAGGTCAGAAGGTGGTGAACATAACAGTCATCAGAAGTGATGCTCCAAGACCTAGTGATTTGAACATTGGACCAGTTTGTGAAGAGCAGGTTCCATTGTTTGAAATTGGTGTGCCAGTGGTGTATGAGATAGATACAGCAGGAGTATTGTTTCCTAGCCGAACAAAGCCACAACCAGTGCCACTGCAGGTCATTAACACACAGGAGAGTTCATTTTTGAAGCAGAAGTGTCCACCAGTACCAGAATTTGCAATGGAGATTGGTGAAGAGAGGCATGAGTATTTCATGGAGCAAGACCAAGATCAAGAGAAAATTAGGCAACTGATGGAGCAGAAGAGGAATGAAGAGATTGAGAAGTTCAGGGAAAAGGGTAAAGAAAAATAGAAATACAAGGTAGCTAAAAGAAAACTTCCAGAGCTAATGGCTGAAGATTTCACTGGTAGTGACAGTGACACAGATTTACTAGCAGATGTGGATATAATTGCTAGGCTTGAGGCAATGAAGAAGCATAGAGATGATCCACTTCATCATATTGATGGGGGCACTGATGTGGATGAGCCATATGAAGTAGATGAGGAGGAGGAGGAGGAGGAGGATAAGGCACCAGAGGAGGAGGAAGGAAGCAGCAGAGGAGTAAGTAGCAGAGGAAGTAAAAGAAAGGGGCCAACCACAAGATCTCATGCTAGTTTGGATGAGATTATTGAGGAAGATTGGTTTCCTTCATCTGACGAGGAGAGCAACCCTGCTAACCTAAGTCGGGAGGACAATGATGGGGCTCAAAAACCATGTGTTAAGCTTCCAGCTGATAGGAAGAGCAGGGATAAAAAGAAGAAGCCCAGACTTTGGTATGATGAGCAAAGAGAGAACCTAGAAGATCAATTTATGAAGAAACTTTGTTTCCTAGATGTGACCCAGTTCACGAGGGCACTTCTTAATTGTCACATCTCACAGAATAGGAACCCTGCCTTTGACAGGAACTGTCCAGACAGGATTATAGCAGTCTGCAAATTTGAAAATTGTCCATTTTTCATTGCAGCTTCTCTAATAGCACATGAGAGGACATTCTGTACAAAGAAACTAAACTTGCACCACAACTTCCTAGTAGTAGGAGAGAGCACAAAAGTGACTACTAAGTGGTTGGCACATGAATGTGAGCAACAATTGAGGACAGACCCCAACACACCTGTCCAGACTATAATTTCAAACTTGAAGCAAAAGCATGGAATAGAGGTATCTATACATATGGCCTATAGGGCAAGAAAGCTAGCTAAAAATGTAGTCCTAGGAGATCAAAAGGCACAATAGCATTGGATAAGGGACTACCTAGAACATGTGCTAGTAACCAATCCAGGAAGTAGATGCATTGTCACAACAAAGCATCTAAAACTACATCCCAGCAAGAACCCAAGATTCCATGGCTTGTTCATCTGCCTCAATGCTTGCAAAGAGGGTTTCCTGAATGGTTGCAGACCATTCATAGGTATGTGCACACCCACCAATTAACTAGTGAATCTACATTTGTATGTGCACACCCACTAATTTGTTTGTATTCTACTTGTGTTCTTGTGTGATAAGTGTTGATGGTTGCTTTATAAAGTTGACAGCAGGGCAGCAAATCTTGGCTGCCACTAGAAGAGATGGAAACAATAACCTATTTCCCATTGCTTTTGCAGTAGTGGACAAGAAAAACACAGCAAGCTGGTCTTGGTTTCTTACTGAATTAAAATAGGCCATTGGTGGTGAGTCAGGCAAGTTTGGCTACTACACAATTATATCTGACAGGCGGAAGATACTCTCTACTCCAATCATTGCATTGCTTATTAATTGGCATTGTTTATTAATTTCATACATGGCATTGTTGTAGTATTCTCAAATTGTAGTTCATTCAAATAGGGCCTTCTTACAGCCATAAACAATGTATTCCCCAATTGCAAACAAAGATTTTGCCTTAGACATATTTATCAGAACTTTCAAATAGCTGGTTTTAGAGGGGAAGAGTTGAAGAAATACATGTATCAGGCAAGTTATTCCTATACTAAGCATGGTTATGTAACAGAAATGGAAGGCATGAAAAAGGAGTGTGAGCCAGCTTGGAAATGGCTATCTAGGATACCAAAACATACATGGGCTAGGCATGCCATGGACAACAATTGCAAAACTGACTTGGTAGTGAACAATATAAATAAAGTTTTTAACAAGATGATACTCGCTGTCAAAGCCAAACCCATTAGAACTATGGTAGATGGGATCAAAACAAAGCTGTTAGTAAAGTTTAATGCAAATAGGACAAAGACTAAGAATGCTAAGTGGCAGATATGCCCAACATATGCTGAGAAGTTAGAGGAATCAAAACATCATTCTAGGTTTTGTCAGTCTATCAAAGCTGGACCTGATCTCTTCCAGGCGGTAAGTGGAGAAAGCACATATGCAGTTAACTTGTTGATGCATACATGTGGTTGTAGGAAGTGGGAAATGTGTGGAGTTCCTTGCAATCGTGGTGTTTCTGCAATCAACAAGGCAAAACTACAGCCAAAAGATTTTGTTTATGATTTCTTCAAGAAACCAATGTATAAGGCAGCTTACAGTCCAATAGTTTTCCCTGGGCCTGGGCCTGATTTGTGGCCAAAGACTATAACCCCTGACATTGAACCACCGGTTTTCAAAGAGAAACCAGGAAACAAAGAGTCAAAGAGGAGAAAGAGCAAGTTTGAAAAGCCAGCTCCAAAGGATACATCTAGGATGGCAACTATCACTTGTAGCAATTGCAATAGGACTTGACATAAATACACTAGTTGCAAGCAGGCTCTTAAACCAGCCCTAGCAATGAGAATGAACCAGCACCAGGTAACTACTGTTGTCGGTTTTTCTATATTAATCTCACATACCAGTTTCTAACATTTTTATGTTGTAATTGAAGGAAACATAAGAGATGTGATAAACCTAGAACTGTTTCTGCTCCTGCTCCCATGCCACCAAGGAGAAGGGCTCCTTCTTCTACTGCTCCTCCTACTGCTCCAACTGCAGCTCCAGCTCCAGCTCCAGCTCCAGCTGCTCCAAGGGCTCTAGGGGCAGCAAAGAGAGCTCCTTCTACTCCTGCTGCAGCTCCCAGTGCACCAAGGAGAGCTCCTTCTGCTCCTGTTGCAGCAGTAGCTCCTCCTGCTACAAGGGCAACAAAGAAAACTAAAACAATAAGGACTGCAACTTCTACTGCTGGTGCTGGTCCAAGTTCCTCTGCTACTGCTGGGCCAAGAGAAAGAAACAAGTTCATCCCCCCAAGAACTGCAGGTAGTGGAAGAGTGAGGAAGCCATCTTTTAAGATGTCTGAGTGGTTCAACTGTTCTCAGGGGAGCAGGTGAAGTTCTGTTAATTTGTGTTGGGCTCTTAACAAAACTTTATGTTGCTTGTGGTGAGCGGATGATGTTCAGGACCGATAGGTCCGGTCCTCAGCGGGCCAAAAAGACTGCTCGTGGCGTCCACCCTGATGACTCGCCACACCCACCGACCCGCAATGGAGGCGCCGCCGTCGCCGTCGCCGCAGAGGGTCTGGAGCATGATGCCATTGTCACCGAAACCTCCTCATCTCGACTTCCTCAGGCCCAACTACACGGCCCATGTTGACTCCCATATTCGGTCAGTTCAAAACGGTCGTGGCCCAGGTCGACCTTGGCTCAGAAATCTTTAAACCGTGATGAATTTGTTGAGTACAGTTTTTTTTCAAAAACGTCAGGTCTATTATAAAAAAATTAACCGAAAGTATAAAGCATCTCAAACATAATAACTTACATTGAGATTCCGAGACCCCCGAATGACCTCTAGTGCTGGGCTGGCAGAACGAGACGCCAACGCGCCGCTGTCGCCGCTCCCCTACGCGCCTTTGTGGCCAGAATAGTTTCGTGTAGAAAGACGGATATTGCAGATTTCGAAATATAAGATATAGGTTGCTATAGAAATCAGAAAATCATGGTAAAATGATTAAAAAGAAGTGATCAATAAATCCATGATCTGAACTTAATAAGTGATCGCATGATTAATAGTGGTACCCCGCAATTCAGTTGTTTGATTTTTTTTTCAAATGTTTGGATTTTTGTTTGAATAAATCTGTAATGTAATAGTGGTTTGGACCCCGAATGTTTCTGTTGTATACTTTGAGGGATATAATTCATAAGACGACGTCTTATGAGTGTTATATCAACAACTGGCATACTACATCGTGCAGAGGTACTGCTGGGTCACCGCAATGATCTTGCGATTAAACATGGTGCTCACCCATTACTAGCACACCATGAATGTGCCAAGCCAGACACCAATGCGAAAGCGGACGGTGATGTATCCAGCAGGACCGTCGATGATGGACATGTAGAAAACAGCTGGCACGGAAATCATGACGAGGAAAGCGCAACCATAGAGCATGTCGAGAAGGTCATTATTAGCCTGGAGAAGATGCCGCCGAAGGCAGAGGCGACCCGGCATTGCCGATGTCGGCCTTGGTGAGGTTGAGGTGTCACAAATGATGGTGATGAGCGGCGGGGCAGCGAAGGTTGAGACAACGCTTGTGAAGGACATCCATCCGAGATGGAAACCGAGCATGTGAGGATTGCCGATGGACAAAATTTTGATGGACAATTACAGATAGAGTTTCACCTGTCTACTACATTCAGCTTTGATATATGATAATCAATCAAGCAGTGTTTTCACTTAGTCCTCTCAACAGAAACACCAGGCATTAGTTAGTAGGAGTACATTACTGCATACTGGTTCAGTCTTAAGTCTTAACTAAATACTACTGCATGCATAAATATATGTTAAGTGCCTGTTTGTTACTAACACATAATTCTCTAACTCGCCCCACCAAAGCCATGCTGAACCTATGTAGCCTCGAAGCAACGTTTTAGTTCTACTGCCGCGTTAGAGCCACATACAAACCACGTCGCTAACTTGGAACTGATTCAACAATGGTGACTAATTCTGCAAATACCACGCGTAACAACAAGCGGGCGGGTCCATGAAAACGAAAGCAGATCAGAATAATATCTGTCTATCATGCAGGGTACCTGCTTGCTTAAGTTACATAGCATCCTGATTAATCTAGTGCAAGTGCAGGTTACATTGGACCTGCTGCTATTAAGGCAGTGCAGCTCTCTGCTATTTATTCCTTGACGAGGCCCTGTCCAAAAGCTTCTTGATATAATTGTTCTTCATATAGCACTCCTGTTCCTGTTTCAGAGAAAACAAACGAATGATCAGAATCTGAGGTAGATAATCAAGCACCATAATATATTT